>NW_026734940.1:0-197676 GCF_949786415.1 Peromyscus eremicus | reverse complement strand
AAACAGAGTGTGTTTCTTGTAAGGCAAGCTAGTGTTTGTTTCCCATTCATAAACGGAGTTGAATCACATGCACTTTCTGGTCCTATGAGCAAGAGTTGTTTTCATGTTAGGAAAGTCACTCTTGTGCTCTAATTGCCATACACAGTACAAATAGCACTCGCTTCTCTACCCAAAAAAGTACAGTGTATTGTAATAAAGAGAAGCTACTGTTCTTGCCACTTTCCTAAGTAGAGTTGAACCTGATAAAGCCCGTGTGTGTAGGAAGCACAGTTCTTTTGTTCTGAGCAAGCTCACTGTTCTAGCCCCATAGGAAACACAGTAGAGTAGAAGAGTGCACTTTTCTCAAAAGCAGAGTGTGTTTCTTGTAAGGCGAGCTAGTGTTTGTTTCCCATTCAAAAACGGAGTTGAATAACTTTCAGTATCTGATTCTATGAGCAAGAGTTGTTTTCCGGTAAGGATTGTCACTAATGCGCTCTCCTTGCCTTATACAATGTAAATAGCACTCGCATCTGATCCCAGCAACTACGGTGTATTGGACTGAAGAGAAAATACTCTTCTTGTCAGTTTCCTGAGCAGATTTGAATTAGATATGGCCCTTTGGGGGTAGAAAGCACAGTTTTTTTGTTCTGAGCAAGCTCACTGTTCTGGTCCTGTAGGAAACACAACAGAGTAGAAAAATGCTCTTTTCTCAAAAGCAGAGTGTGTGTCTTGTAAGGCGAGCTAGTGTTTGTTTCCAATTCATAAACGGAGTTGTATCACATTCAATTTTTTGGTCCTACAAGCAAAAGTTGTATTCTGGTAAGGAAAGTCACTAATGCGCTCCCATTGCCATACACAGTGCAAATAGCACTCGCATCTCTTCCCAGCAAGTACAGTGTTTTGGACTAAAGAGAAGGTACTTTTCTTGTCACTTTCCTAAGCAGAGTTGAACTAGATATTGCCCGTGTGTGTAGGAAGCACAGTTCTTTGTTCTGAGCAAGCTAACTTTTCTGGCGCTATAGGAAACACAGTAGAGTAGAAGAGTGCTCTTTTCTCAAAAGCAGAATGTGTTTCTTGTTAGGCAAGCTTGTGTTTGTTTCCCATTCATAAGAGGAGTTGAATCACATGCAGTATCTGGTCCAACGAGCAAGAGTTGTTTTATAGTAAGTAAAGTCACGATTGTGCTCCCACTGCCATACAAAGTGCATATAGCACTCGTGTCTGTTCCTAGGAATACAGTGTATTGGACTGAAGAGAAGCTACTTTTTTTTTCAGTTTCCTAAGCAGAGTTGAACTATATATGGCCCCTGTGTGTAGGAAGCACAGTTCTTTTGTTCTGAGCTTACTGACTATTCTGGCCCTATAGGAAACACAGTAGAGTAGAAGAGTGCTCTTTTCTCAAAAGCACAGTGTGTTTCTTATAAGGCAAGCTAGTGTTTGTTTCTGATTCAAAAACGAAGTTGAATCACATGCAGTTACTGGGCCTATGAGCAAGAGTTGTTTTCTGGTAATTAAAGTCACTAAAGCATACCCATTGCCATTCATAGTGCTAATAGCACTTGCGTCTTTTCCCAGCAAGTACAGTGTATTGGACTGAGGAGAAGCTACTGTTCTTGTCAGATTCCTAAGCAGAGTTGAACCAAATATAGTCCCTGTGTGTAGGAAGCCCAGTTCTTTTTTTTCTGAGCAAGCTCACTGTTCTGGCCCTGTAAGAAACACAGTAGAGTAGAAGAGTGCTCTTTTCTCAAAAGCAGAGTGTGTTTCTTGTAAGGCGCACTAGTGTTTATTTCCCATTCATAAACGGAGTTGAATCACATGCAGTTTCTGGTCCTATGAGCAAGAGTTGTTTTCTGGTAAGGAAAGTCACTAATGCTCTCCCATTGCCATACACAGTGCAAATCGCCCTCCTTTCTCTACACAGCAAGTACAGTGTATTAGTCTGAAGTGAAGCTACTGTTCTTATAAGTTTCCTAATTAGAGTTGAACTAGATATTGCCAGTGTGTGTAGGAAGCACAGATCTTTTGTTCTGAGCAAGCTCAGTCTTCTGGCCCTATAGGAAACAGAGTAGAGTAGAAGAGTGCTCTTTTCTCAAAAGCAGATTCTGTTTCTTGTAAGGCAAGCTAGTGTTTGTTTCCCATTCATAAACGGAGTTGAATCACATGCAGTTTCCCGTCCTATGAACAAGAGTTGTTTTCTGGTAAGTAAAGTCACTATTGAGCTCCCATTGCCATACACAGTGCAAATAGCACTCTCGTCTGTTTCCAGCAAGTACAGTGTATTTGACTGAAGAGAAGCCACAGTTCATGTCAGTTTTTCGAGCATAGATGAACTAGATATGGCCTGAGTGTGGAAAGCACAGTTCTTTTGTTCTGAGCAAGCACACTTTTCTGTCCTTATTGGAAACACAGTAGACTAGAAGAGTGTTCTTTTTTTTCAAAGCAGAGTGTGTTTCTTGTAAGGCGAGCTAGTGTTTGTTTCCGATTCATAAATGGAGTTGAATCACATTCAGTTTCTGGTCCTACGAGCAAGAGTTGTTTTCTGGTAAGGAAAGACACTAATATGCTCCCCTTGCCATACACAGTGCAAATAGCACTCGCGTCTGTTGCCAGCAAGTACAGTGTATTGGACCGAAGAGAATCTACTCTTCTTGTCAGTTTCCTAAGCAGAGTTGAACTAGATATGGCTCGTGTGTGTAGGAAGCACAGTTCATTTGTTCTGTTCAAGTTCACTGTTCTGGTCCAATAGAAAACACAGTAGAGTAGAAGAGTGCTGATTCCTAAAAAGCAATGTGTGTTTCTTGTATGTCAAGCTAATGTTTGTTTAACATCCATAATCCGAGTTGAATCACATGCTGTTTCTGGAACTATGAGCAAGAGTTGTTTTCTGGTAAGGAAAGATACTATTTTGCTCCCATTGCCATACACAGTGCACATAGCACTCGCGTCTGTTCCCAGCATGTACAGTGTATTGGACTGAAGAGAAACTATTGTTCTGTCAGTTTCCTAAGCAGAGTTGATCTAGGTATGGCCCGTGTGTTTAGGCAGTACAGTTCTATTGTTCTAAGCAAGCTCATTCTTTTAGTCCTATAGAAACACTGTAGAATTGAAGAGTGCTCTTTCTTCAAAAGCTGAGTGTGTTTCATGTAAGGCGAACTAGTGTTTGTTTCCCCATTCATGAACGTAGTTGAATTACATGCAGTTTATGTTCCTACGAGCAAGAGTTTTTTTTCTGGAAAGGAAAGTCACTATTGTGCTTCAATTGGCATTCACAGTGCAAATAGCACTCACGTCTGTTCCCAGCAAGTACACTGTATTGGACGGAAGAGAAGCTACTGGTCTTGTCAGTTTCCTAAGCAGAGTTGAACTAGATATGTCCCGTGTGTTTAGGAAGCACAGTTATTTTCTTCTGTGCAAGCTACTGGTCTGCCCCAATAGAAAACACAGTAGAGTAGAAGAGTGCTCTTTTCTCAATAGAAATGTGTGTTTCTTGTAAGGCGAGCTAGTGTTTTTTTCCCATTCATAAACAGAGTTGAATCACATGTAGCTTCTGGTCCTATGAGAAAGAGTTGTTTTCTGGTAAGGAAAGATACTATTTTGCTCCCATTGCCATACACAGTGCACATAGCACTCGCGTCTGTTCCCAGCAAGAACAGTGTATTGGACTGAAGAGAAGCTAGTGTTCTTGTCAGTTTCCTAAGCAGAGTTGAACTAGATATGGCCCATGAGTTTAGGAAGCACAATTAATTTGTTCTGAGATAGCTCACTCTTTTAGCAATATGGGAAACACAGTACAGTAGAAGAGTGCTCTTTTCTAAAAAGCAGAGTGTGTTTCTTGTAAGGCGAGCTACTGTTTGTTTCCCATTAATGAACGGAGTTGATTCACATGAAATTAATGTTCCTACAAGCATGAGTTCTTTTCTGGAAAGGAAAGTCACTATTGTGCAGCAATTGCCATTCACAGTGCATATAACACTCCTGTCTCTTCCCAGCAAGTACACTGTATTGGACTGAAGAAAAGTGATTGTTCTTGTCAGTTTCCTAAGCAGAGTGAACTAGATATTATCCGTGTTTGTAGGAAGCACAGTTCTTTTTTTCTGAGCAATCTAACTCTTCTGGCGCTATAGGAAACACAGTAGAGTAGAAGAGTGCTCTTTTCTCAAAAGCAGAGTGTGTTTCTTGTTAGGCAAGCTTGTTTTTGTTTGTCATTCATAAACGGAGTTGAATCACATGAAGTATGTGGTCGAAGAGCAAGTGTTGTTTTCTGGTAAGGAGAGTCACTATTGCGCTCCCACTGCATTACACAGTGCAAATAGCACTCACGTCTGTTCCCAGTTAGTACAGTGTATTGGACTTCAGAGAAGCTACTGTTCTTGTCAGTTTCTTAGCAGAGTTGAACTAGATATTGCTCCTGTGTGTAGAAAGCACAGTTCTTTTGTTCTGAGCAAGCTAACTGCTCTGGCACTATAGGAAACACAGTAGAGTAGAAGAGTGCTCTTTTCTCAAAAGCAGAGTGTGTTTCTTGTAAGGCGAGCTTGTGTTTGTTTCCCATTCATAAACAGAGTTGAATAACATGCATGTTTCTGGTCCTATGAGCATGATTTGTTTTGTGGTAAGGAAAGTCACTATTGCATTCATATTTCAATACACAGTGCAAATAGCACTCACGTCTCTGCCCAGGAAGTACAGTGTATTGGACTGAAGAGAAGCTAATGTTCTTATCAGTTTCCAAAGCAGAGTTGAATTAGATATTGCCAGTGTGTGTAGGAAGCACTGTTCTTTTGTACTGAGCAAGCTCACTCCTCTGGCCCTATAGGGAACAGGGTAGAGAAGAAGAGTGCTCTTTTCTCAAAAGCAGAGTGTGTTTCTTGTAAGGCGAGCTATTGTTTGTTTCCCACTCATAAACGGAGTTGAATCACATGCAGTTTCTGCTCCTACGAACAAGAGTTGTTTTCTGGTAAGGAAATTCACCTCTGCGCTCCCATTGCCATACACAAGGCAAATAGCACTCGCGTATGTTCCCAAAATGTACAGTGTATTGTATTAAAGAGAAGCTACAGTTCATGTCAGTTTCCTAAGCAGAGTTGAACTTGATATGGCCCGTGTGTGTTGGAAGCAGAGTACTTTTGTTCTGAGCAAGCTCACTCTTCTGGCCCTATAGGAAACAGCGTAGAGTAGAAGAGTGCTCTTTTCTCAAAAGCAGAGTGTGTTTTCTTGTAAGGCAAACTAATGTTTTTTCCCATTCATAAACAGTGTTGAATCACATGCAGTTTCTGGTCCTATGAACAAGAGTTGTTCTTTGGTAAGTTAAGTCACTGCTGTGCTCCCATTGCCATACACAGTGCAAATAGTACTTGCGTCTGTTCCCAAAAAGTACAGTGTATTGGACTGAAAAGAAGTCACAGCTCATGTCAGTTTCCTAAGCAGAGTTAAACTAGATATGGCCAGTGTGTAGGAAGCACAGTTCTTTTCTTCTGAGCATGCTCACTCTTCTGGCCTTAAGGGAAACACAGTTGAGTAGTAGAGTGCTCTTTTCTAAAGAGCAGAGTGTGTTTCTTGTAAGGCGAGCTAGTGTTTGTTTCCCATTCAAAACGGAGGTGAATAACATTCAGTATCTGGTCCTATGAGCAAGAGTTGATTTCTGGTAAGGAAAGTCACTATTTTGCTCCCATTGCCATACACCATGAAAATAGCACTCGAGTCTGTGACCAGCAAGTACAGTGTATTGGACTGAAGAGAAGCTACAATTCATGTCAGTTTCCTAAACAGAGTTGAACTAGATATGGCACGACTGTGTAGGAAGCATAGTTCATTTGTTCTGATCAAGCACACTCTTCTGTCTCTATAGGAAACACAGTAGAATAGAAGAGTGCTCTTTTCTCAAAAACACAGTGTGTTTCTTGTAAGGCGAGCTAGTATTTGATTCCCATTCATTAAAGTAGTTGAATCACATGCAGTTTCTGTTCTTATGAACAAGAGTTGTTTTCTGGTAAGGTAAGTCACTATAGCGATCCCTTTGCCATACACAGTGCAAATAACACTCGTTTCTGTTCCCAGAAAGTACAGTGTATTGGACTAAAGAGAAGCTACAGTTCATGTCAGTTTCCTAAGCAGAGTTGAACTAGATATGTCCCATGTGTAGGAAGCACAGTCCTATTGTTCTGAGCACGCTCACTTCTCTGGCTTTTAGGGAAACAGAGTTGAGTAGAAGAGTGCTCTTTTCTTAAAAGTAGAGTGTGATTCTTGTAAGGCAAGCTAGTGTTTGTTTCCCATTCATAAACGAATTTGAATCACATGCAGGGTCTGGTCCTACAAACAAGACTTGTTTTCTGATAAGGAAAGTCACTATTGCTCTCCCATTGCCAAACACAGTGCAAATTGTACTCACTTCTGTTCCCAGCAAGTACAGTATATTGGACTGAAGAGAAGCTACTGTTCTTTTCAGTTTCCTAAGCAGAGTTGAAATAGATATGGCCCATGTGTGTAGGAAGCACAGTTTTTTTGTTCTGAGCAAGCTCACACTTCGGTCCTTTAGAAAAACACAGTTGAGTAGAAGAGTGTTCTTTTATCAAAAGCAGAGTGTGTTTCTTGTAAGGCGAGCTAGTGTTTTTTCCCATTCATAAACGGAGTTGAATCACTTGCAATTTCTGGTCCTACAAGCAAGAGTTGTTTTCTGGTAAGGAAAGTCACTAATGTGCTCCCCTTACCATACACAGTGCATATATCACTCTTGGCTGTTCCCAACAGGTACAGTGTTTTGGACTGAAGAGAAGCTACTGTTCTTGTCAGATTCCTAAGCAGAGTTGAAATAGATATGGCTCGTGTTTGTAGGAAGCACATTTTTTTTTGTTCTGAGCATGCTCACCCTTCTGGCCATATTGGAAACACAGTAGAGTAGATGAGTGCTCTTTTCTCAAAAGCAGAGTCTGTTTCTTGTAAAGTGAGCTAGTCTTTTTTCCCATTCATAAACAGAGTTGAATCACATGCAGTTTCTGGTCCTACAAACAAGAGTTGTTTTCTGGTAAGTTAAGTCACTGCTGCGATCCAATTGCCACACAGTGCAAATAGCACTCGCATCTGTTCCCAACAAGTACAGTGTATGGCACAGAAAAGAAGCTACAGTTCATTTCAGTTTCCTAAGCAGAGTTGAACTAGATATGGCCAGTGTGTAGGAAGCACAGTTCTTTTGTTCTGAGCAAGCTCACTTTTCTGGCTTTAAGGGAAACACAGTTGAGTAGATGAGTGCTCTTTTCTAAATAGCAGAGAGTGTTTCTTGTAAGGCGAGTTAGTGTTTGTTTCCCATTCATAAACGGATTTGAATAACATGCAGTTTCTGGTCCTATGAACAAGAGTTGTTTTCTGTAAGGAAAATCACTATTGTGCTCCCATTGCCATACACAGTGCAAATAGCACTCGCGTCTGTGACAAGCAAGTACAGTGTATTGGACTGAAGAGTAGCTACTGTTCTTTTCTGTTTCCTAAGCAGAGTTGAACTAGATATGGCCAGTGTGTAGGAAGCACAGTTCTTTTGTTCTGAGCAAGCTCACTTTTCTGGCTTTAAGGGAAACACAGTTGAGTAGATGAGTGCTCTTTTCTAAATAGCAGAGAGTGTTTCTTGTAAGGCGAGTTAGTGTTTGTTTCCCATTCATAAACGGATTTGAATAACATGCAGTTTCTGGTCCTATGAACAAGAGTTGTTTTCTGTAAGGAAAATCACTATTGTGCTCCCATTGCCATACACAGTGCAAATAGCACTCGCGTCTGTGACGAGCAAGTACAGTGTATTGGACTAAAAACAAGCTACAATTCACGTCAGTTTCCTAAAAAGAGTTGAACTAGATATGGCCCGAGTGTGTAGGAAGCACAGTTCTTTTGTTCTGAGCAAGCACACTCTTCTGGCCCTACAGGAAACACAGTAGAGTAGAAGAGTGCTCTTTTCTCAAAAGCAGAGTGTGTTTCTTGTAAGACGAGCTAGTGTTTGTTTCTGATTCATAAAAGGAGTTGAATCACATGCAGTTTCTGTTCCTACGAACAAGAGTTGTTTTCTGGTAAGGTAAGTCACTCTAGCGCTCCCCTTGCCATACACAGTGCAAATAGCACTCACGTCTGTTCCCAGCAAGTACATTGTATTGGACTGAAAAGAAGCTATGTTCTTGACAGTTTCCTAAGCAGAGTTGAACTCGATATGGTCCATGTGTGTAGGAAGCACTGTTCTTTTTATCGGAGCAAGCTCACTGTTCTGGCCCTAAAGGAAACACAGTAGAGTAGAAGAATGCTCTTTTCTCAAAAGCAGAGAGAGTTTCACGTAAGGCGAGCTAAAGTTTGTTTCCCATTCATAAATGGAGTTCAAACACATGCAGATTCTGTTTCTACGAGCAAGATTTGTTTTCTGGTAATGAAAGTCACTATTGCGCTCCCATTGCCATACACAGTACTAAACGCACTCGTGTATGTTCCCAGCAAGTAAAGTGTATTGGACTGAAGAAAGGCTATTATTTTTGTTAGTTTCCTAAGCAGAGTTCAACTAGATATAGCCGGTGTGTTTAGGAAGCACAGTTCTTTTGTTCTGAGAAAGCTCACTCTTCTGGCCCTATAGGAAACACAGTAGAGTAGAAGAGTGCTCTTTTCTCAAAAGCAGAGTGTGTTTCTTGTAAGGCGAGCTAGAGTTTGTTTCACATTCATAAACAAAGATGAATCACAAACAGTTTTAGGTCCTACAAGCAAAAGTTGTTTTCTGGTCAGGAAAGTCACTATTGTGCTCCCATTGCCATACACAATGTAAACAGCTCTCGCTTATGTTCCCAGCAAATACAGTGTATTGGACTGAAGAGAAGCTCCTGTTCTTGTCAGTTTCCTAAGCAGAGTTGAACTAGATATGGACAATGTGTATAGTAAGCAAAATTCTTTGTTCTGAGCATGCTCACTATTCTGGTCCTATAGGAAACACAATAGTTTAGAAGAGTGCTTTTTTCTCAAAAGCAGAGTGTGTTTCCTGTAAGACAAGCTAGTGTTTCCCATTCATAAACATAGTTGAATCACATACAGTTTCTGGTTTTACAAGCATGAGTTGTTTTCTGGTAGGGAATGTCACTATTGTGCCCCCATTGCCAGGCACAGTGCATGTAGCACTCGAGTCTGTTCGCAGCAATTACTGAAGAGATGGAACTGTTCTTGACAGTTTCCTAAGCAGAGCTGAACTAGATATGTCCCATGTGTTTAAGAAGCACAGTTCTTTTGTTCTGAGCAAGCACATTCTTGTGGCCATTTGAAATCACAGTAAAGTAGAAGAGTACTCTTTTCTCAAAAACAGAGTGTGTTTCTTGTAAGGCAAGCTAGTGTTTGTTTCCCATTCATAAACGGAGTTGAATCACATGCACTTTCTGGTCCTATGAGCAAGAGTTGTTTTCATGTTAGGAAAGTCACTCTTGTGCTCTAATTGCCATACACAGTACAAATAGCACTCGCTTCTCTACCCAAAAAGTACAGTGTATTGTAATAAAGAGAAGCTACTGTTCTTGCCACTTTCCTAAGTAGAGTTGAACCTGATAAAGCCCGTGTGTGTAGGAAGCACAGTTCTTTTGTTCTGAGCAAGCTCACTGTTCTAGCCCCATAGGAAACACAGTAGAGTAGAAGAGTGCACTTTTCTCAAAAGCAGAGTGTGTTTCTTGTAAGGCGAGCTAGTGTTTGTTTCCCATTCAAAAACGGAGTTGAATAACTTTCAGTATCTGATTCTATGAGCAAGAGTTGTTTTCCGGTAAGGATTGTCACTAATGCGCTCTCCTTGCCTTACACAATGTAAATAGCACTCGCATCTGATCCCAGCAACTACGGTGTATTGGACTGAAGAGAAAATACTCTTCTTGTCAGTTTCCTGAGCAGATTTGAATTAGATATGGCCCTTTGGGGTAGAAAGCACAGTTTTTTTGTTCTGAGCAAGCTCACTGTTCTGGTCCTGTAGGAAACACAACGGAGTAGAAAAATGCTCTTTTCTCAAAAGCAGAGTGTGTGTCTTGTAAGGCGAGCTAGTGTTTGTTTCCAATTCATAAACGGAGTTGTATCACATTCAATTTTTGGTCCTACAAGCAAAAGTTGTATTCTGGTAAGGAAAGTCACTAATGCGCTCCCATTGCCATACACAGTGCAAATAGCACTCGCATCTCTTCCCAGCAAGTACAGTGTTTTGGACTAAAGAGAAGGTACTTTTCTTGTCACTTTCCTAAGCAGAGTTGAACTAGATATTGCCCGTGTGTGTAGGAAGCACAGTTCTTTGTTCTGAGCAAGCTAACTTTTCTGGCGCTATAGGAAACACAGTAGAGTAGAAGAGTGCTCTTTTCTCAAAAGCAGAGTGTGTTTCTTGTTAGGCAAGCTTGTGTTTGTTTCCCATTCATAAGAGGAGTTGAATCACATGCAGTATCTGGTCCAACGAGCAAGAGTTGTTTTATAGTAAGTAAAGTCACGATTGTGCTCCCACTGCCATACAAAGTGCATATAGCACTCGTGTCTGTTCCTAGGAATACAGTGTATTGGACTGAAGAGAAGCTACTTTTTTTTTCAGTTTCCTAAGCAGAGTTGAACTATATATGGCCCCTGTGTGTAGGAAGCACAGTTCTTTTGTTCTGAGCTTACTGACTATTCTGGCCCTATAGGAAACACAGTAGAGTAGAAGAGTGCTCTTTTCTCAAAAGCACAGTGTGTTTCTTATAAGGCAAGCTAGTGTTTGTTTCTGATTCAAAAACGAAGTTGAATCACATGCAGTTACTGGGCCTATGAGCAAGAGTTGTTTTCTGGTAATTAAAGTCACTAAAGCATACCCATTGCCATTCATAGTGCTAATAGCACTTGCGTCTTTTCCCAGCAAGTACAGTGTATTGGACTGAGGAGAAGCTACTGTTCTTGTCAGATTCCTAAGCAGAGTTGAACCAAATATAGTCCCTGTGTGTAGGAAGCCCAGTTCTTTTTTTTCTGAGCAAGCTCACTGTTCTGGCCCTGTAAGAAACACAGTAGAGTAGAAGAGTGCTCTTTTCTCAAAAGCAGAGTGTGTTTCTTGTAAGGCGCACTAGTGTTTATTTCCCATTCATAAACGGAGTTGAATCACATGCAGTTTCTGGTCCTATGAGCAAGAGTTGTTTTCTGGTAAGGAAAGTTACTAATGCTCTCCCATTGCCATACACAGTGCAAATCGCCCTCCTTTCTCTACACAGCAAGTACAGTGTATTAGTCTGAAGTGAAGCTACTGTTCTTATAAGTTTCCTAATTAGAGTTGAACTAGATATTGCCAGTGTGTGTAGGAAGCACAGATCTTTTGTTCTGAGCAAGCTCAGTCTTCTGGCCCTATAGGAAACAGAGTAGAGTAGAAGAGTGCTCTTTTCTCAAAAGCAGATTCTGTTTCTTGTAAGGCAAGCTAGTGTTTGTTTCCCATTCATAAACGGAGTTGAATCACATGCAGTTTCCCGTCCTATGAACAAGAGTTGTTTTCTGGTAAGTAAAGTCACTATTGAGCTCCCATTGCCATACACAGTGCAAATAGCACTCTCGTCTGTTTCCAGCAAGTACAGTGTATTTGACTGAAGAGAAGCCACAGTTCATGTCAGTTTTTCGAGCATAGATGAACTAGATATGGCCTGAGTGTGGAAAGCACAGTTCTTTTGTTCTGAGCAAGCACACTTTTCTGTCCTTATTGGAAACACAGTAGACTAGAAGAGTGTTCTTTTTTTCAAAGCAGAGTGTGTTTCTTGTAAGGCGAGCTAGTGTTTGTTTCCGATTCATAAATGGAGTTGAATCACATTCAGTTTCTGGTCCTACGAGCAAGAGTTGTTTTCTGGTAAGGAAAGACACTAATATGCTCCCCTTGCCATACACAGTGCAAATAGCACTCGCGTCTGTTGCCAGCAAGTACAGTGTATTGGACCGAAGAGAATCTACTCTTCTTGTCAGTTTCCTAAGCAGAGTTGAACTAGATATGGCTCGTGTGTGTAGGAAGCACAGTTCATTTGTTCTGTTCAAGTTCACTGTTCTGGTCCAATAGAAAACACAGTAGAGTAGAAGAGTGCTGATTCCTAAAAAGCAATGTGTGTTTCTTGTATGTCAAGCTAATGTTTGTTTAACATCCATAATCCGAGTTGAATCACATGCTGTTTCTGGAACTATGAGCAAGAGTTGTTTTCTGGTAAGGAAAGATACTATTTTGCTCCCATTGCCATACACAGTGCACATAGCACTCGCGTCTGTTCCCAGCATGTACAGTGTATTGGACTGAAGAGAAACTATTGTTCTGTCAGTTTCCTAAGCAGAGTTGATCTAGGTATGGCCCGTGTGTTTAGGCAGTACAGTTCTATTGTTCTAAGCAAGCTCATTCTTTTAGTCCTATAGAAACACTGTAGAATTGAAGAGTGCTCTTTCTTCAAAAGCTGAGTGTGTTTCATGTAAGGCGAACTAGTGTTTGTTTCCCATTCATGAACGTAGTTGAATTACATGCAGTTTATGTTCCTACGAGCAAGAGTTTTTTTTCTGGAAAGGAAAGTCACTATTGTGCTTCAATTGGCATTCACAGTGCAAATAGCACTCACGTCTGTTCCCAGCAAGTACACTGTATTGGACGGAAGAGAAGCTACTGGTCTTGTCAGTTTCCTAAGCAGAGTTGAACTAGATATGTCCCGTGTGTTTAGGAAGCACAGTTATTTTCTTCTGTGCAAGCTACTGGTCTGCCCCAATAGAAAACACAGTAGAGTAGAAGAGTGCTCTTTTCTCAATAGAAATGTGTGTTTCTTGTAAGGCGAGCTAGTGTTTTTTTCCCATTCATAAACAGAGTTGAATCACATGTAGCTTCTGGTCCTATGAGAAAGAGTTGTTTTCTGGTAAGGAAAGATACTATTTTGCTCCCATTGCCATACACAGTGCACATAGCACTCGCGTCTGTTCCCAGCAAGAACAGTGTATTGGACTGAAGAGAAGCTAGTGTTCTTGTCAGTTTCCTAAGCAGAGTTGAACTAGATATGGCCCATGAGTTTAGGAAGCACAATTAATTTGTTCTGAGATAGCTCACTCTTTTAGCAATATGGGAAACACAGTACAGTAGAAGAGTGCTCTTTTCTAAAAAGCAGAGTGTGTTTCTTGTAAGGCGAGCTACTGTTTGTTTCCCATTAATGAACGGAGTTGATTCACATGAAATTAATGTTCCTACAAGCATGAGTTCTTTTCTGGAAAGGAAAGTCACTATTGTGCAGCAATTGCCATTCACAGTGCATATAACACTCCTGTCTCTTCCCAGCAAGTACACTGTATTGGACTGAAGAAAAGTGATTGTTCTTGTCAGTTTCCTAAGCAGAGTGAACTAGATATTATCCGTGTTTGTAGGAAGCACAGTTCTTTTTTTCTGAGCAATCTAACTCTTCTGGCGCTATAGGAAACACAGTAGAGTAGAAGAGTGCTCTTTTCTCAAAAGCAGAGTGTGTTTCTTGTTAGGCAAGCTTGTTTTTGTTTGTCATTCATAAACGGAGTTGAATCACATGAAGTATGTGGTCGAAGAGCAAGTGTTGTTTTCTGGTAAGGAGAGTCACTATTGCGCTCCCACTGCATTACACAGTGCAAATAGCACTCACGTCTGTTCCCAGTTAGCACAGTGTATTGGACTTCAGAGAAGCTACTGTTCTTGTCAGTTTCTTAGCAGAGTTGAACTAGATATTGCTCCTGTGTGTAGAAAGCACAGTTCTTTTGTTCTGAGCAAGCTAACTGCTCTGGCACTATAGGAAACACAGTAGAGTAGAAGAGTGCTCTTTTCTCAAAAGCAGAGTGTGTTTCTTGTAAGGCGAGCTTGTGTTTGTTTCCCATTCATAAACAGAGTTGAATAACATGCATGTTTCTGGTCCTATGAGCATGATTTGTTTTGTGGTAAGGAAAGTCACTATTGCATTCATATTTCAATACACAGTGCAAATAGCACTCACGTCTCTGCCCAGGAAGTACAGTGTATTGGACTGAAGAGAAGCTAACGTTCTTATCAGTTTCCAAAGCAGAGTTGAATTAGATATTGCCAGTGTGTGTAGGAAGCACTGTTCTTTTGTACTGAGCAAGCTCACTCCTCTGGCCCTATAGGGAACAGGGTAGAGAAGAAGAGTGCTCTTTTCTCAAAAGCAGAGTGTGTTTCTTGTAAGGCGAGCTATTGTTTGTTTCCCACTCATAAACGGAGTTGAATCACATGCAGTTTCTGCTCCTACGAACAAGAGTTGTTTTCTGGTAAGGAAATTCACCTCTGCGCTCCCATTGCCATACACAAGGCAAATAGCGCTCGCGTATGTTCCCAAAATGTACAGTGTATTGTATTAAAGAGAAGCTACAGTTCATGTCAGTTTCCTAAGCAGAGTTGAACTTGATATGGCCCGTGTGTGTTGGAAGCAGAGTACTTTTGTTCTGAGCAAGCTCACTCTTCTGGCCCTATAGGAAACAGCGTAGAGTAGAAGAGTGCTCTTTTCTCAAAAGCAGAGTGTGTTTCTTGTAAGGCAAACTAATGTTTTTTCCCATTCATAAACAGTGTTGAATCACATGCAGTTTCTGGTCCTATGAACAAGAGTTGTTCTTTGGTAAGTTAAGTCACTGCTGTGCTCCCATTGCCATACACAGTGCAAATAGTACTTGCGTCTGTTCCCAAAAAGTACAGTGTATTGGACTGAAAAGAAGTCACAGCTCATGTCAGTTTCCTAAGCAGAGTTAAACTAGATATGGCCAGTGTGTAGGAAGCACAGTTCTTTTCTTCTGAGCATGCTCACTCTTCTGGCCTTAAGGGAAACACAGTTGAGTAGTAGAGTGCTCTTTTCTAAAGAGCAGAGTGTGTTTCTTGTAAGGCGAGCTAGTGTTTGTTTCCCATTCAAAACGGAGGTGAATAACATTCAGTATCTGGTCCTATGAGCAAGAGTTGATTTCTGGTAAGGAAAGTTACTATTTTGCTCCCATTGCCATACACCATGAAAATAGCACTCGAGTCTGTGACCAGCAAGTACAGTGTATTGGACTGAAGAGAAGCTACAATTCATGTCAGTTTCCTAAACAGAGTTGAACTAGATATGGCACGACTGTGTAGGAAGCATAGTTCATTTGTTCTGATCAAGCACACTCTTCTGTCTCTATAGGAAACACAGTAGAATAGAAGAGTGCTCTTTTCTCAAAAACACAGTGTGTTTCTTGTAAGGCGAGCTAGTATTTGATTCCCATTCATTAAAGTAGTTGAATCACATGCAGTTTCTGTTCTTATGAACAAGAGTTGTTTTCTGGTAAGGTAAGTCACTATAGCGATCCCTTTGCCATACACAGTGCAAATAACACTCGTTTCTGTTCCCAGAAAGTACAGTGTATTGGACTAAAGAGAAGCTACAGTTCATGTCAGTTTCCTAAGCAGAGTTGAACTAGATATGGCCCGTGTGTAGGAAGCACAATCCTATTGTTCTGAGCAAGCTCACTCTTCTGACCCTATAGGAAACACAGTAGAGTAGAAGAGAGCTCTTTTCTCAAAAGCAGAGTGTGTTTCTTCTAAAGTGAGCTAGTTTTTGTTTCCCATTCATATCAGAGTTGAATCACATGCAGTTTCTGGTCCTATGAGCAAGAGATATTTTCTGGTTTGAAAAGTCACAGTTGTGCTCCCATAGACATACACAGTGCAAATAGAACTCACATCTGTTCCAAGCAGGTACAGTGTATTGGACTGAAGAGAAGCTACTGTTCTTGTCACTTTCCTAAGCAGAGTTGAAGTTGATATGGCACTTTCGTGTAGAAAGCACAGTTTTTGTGCTGTGCAAGCTCACTGTTCTGCCCTTGTAGGAATCACAGTAGAGTAGAGGAGTGCTCTTTTCTCAAAAGCAGGGTGTGTTTCTTGTAAGGCAAGCTAGGGTATGTTTCCCATTCATAAACGGAGTTGAATCACATTCCGTTTTTGGTCCTAGGAGCAAGAGTTGTTTTCTGTTAAGGAAAGTCACTAATGCGCTCTCATTGCCATACACAGTGCAAATAGCAGTCGTGTCTGTTCCCAGCTAATACAGTGTATTGGACTAAGAGAAGCTACAATTTTTGTCAGTTGCCAAAGCAGTGTTGACCAAGATATTGCCCGAGTGTGTAGGAAGCACAGTTCTTTTGTTCTGAGCAAGTTCACTCTTCTAGCCCTATAGGAAACAGAGTAGAGCAGAAGAGTGCTCTTTTCTCAAATGCAGAGTTTGTTTCTTGTAAGGCGATTTAGCATTTATTTCCGTTAAATAAACGAAGTTGAATCACATTCAGTTTTTTGTCCTATGATCAAGAGATGTTTTCTGGTAAGGAATGTCACTATTGTGCTCTCATTGCCATACAGAGTGCAAATAGTTCTCGCACCTGTTCCCAGCAAGTACAGTGTATTGGACTGAAAAGAAGCTACTTTTCTTGTCACTTTCCTAAGCAGAGTTGAACTAGATATGGCCCGTGTGTGTAGAAAGCACAGTTCTTTTCTTCTGAGCAAGCTCACTGTTCTGGCCCTATAGGAAACAGTGTAGAATAGAAGAGTGCTCTTTTCTCAAAAGTAGAGTGTGTTTATTGTAAGGTGAGCTAGTGTTTGTTTCCCATTCATAAACGGATTTGAATCACATGCAGTTTCTGGTCCTAAGAGCAAGAGAGATTTTCAGGTAAGGAAAGTCACTATGTGCTCCCATAGCCACACACAGTGCAAATAGCACTCGCGTCTGTTCACAGCAGGTACAGTGTATTGGACTGAAGAGAAGCTACTGTTCTTGTCACTTTCCTAAGCAGAGTTGAACTAGATGTGGCCCGTGTGTGTAGGAAGCTCACTTCTTTGTTCTGAGCAATCTCACTCTTCTGGTCCTATAGGAAACAGACTAGAGTAGAAGAGTGCTCTTTTCTCAAAAGCAGTGTTTGTTTCTTGTAAGGCGAGCTAATGTTTGCTTAATATTCATAAACAGAGTTGAATCACAAGAAGTTTCTGGTCCTATGAGCAAGAGTGGTTTTCTGGTAAGGAAAGGCACTATTGTGCTCCCATAGCCATATACACTGCAAATAGCACTTGCTTCTGGTCTCAGCAGGTACAGTGTATTGGACTGAAGAGAAGCTCCTGTTCTTGTCAGTGTCCTAAGAGGAGTTGAAATAGATATGGCCCTTTTGTGTAGAAAGCAAAGTTTTTTTGTTCTCAGAAAGCTCACTGTTCTGGCCCTATAGAAATCACAGTAGAGTACAAGAGTGCTCTTTTCTCAAAAGCAGAGTGTGTATCTTGTAAGGCAAGCTAGCGTTTGTTTCCCATTCATAAAAGGAGTTAAATAACATTCAGTTTTTGGTCCTATGAGCTATAGTTGTTTTCTGGTAAGGAAAGTCACTAATGTGCTCCATTGGCATACACAGTGCAAATAGCACACGCGTCTGTTCCCAGCAAGTACAGTGTATTTGACTGAAGA
Source organism: Peromyscus eremicus (assembly GCF_949786415.1). Classification (NCBI taxonomy): domain Eukaryota; kingdom Metazoa; phylum Chordata; class Mammalia; order Rodentia; family Cricetidae; genus Peromyscus; species Peromyscus eremicus. The sequence goes on along the minus strand of NW_026734940.1, from coordinate 180,283 downwards.
GAAGCTACTGTTCTTGTGAGTTTCCTAAGCAGAGTTGAACCAGATATTGCCCATGTGTGTAAGAAGCACTGTTCTTTTGTTCTGAGCAAGCTACCTGATCTGGCTCTACACAGTAGGGTAGAAGTGGGCATTTTTCTCAAAAGCAGAGTATGTTTCTTGTAAGTCGAGCTTGTGTTTGTTTCCTATTCATAAGCGGAGTTGATTCACATGCAGTTTCTGGTCCTAAGAGCAAGAGATGTTTTCTGGTAAGAAAAGTCACTGTGTATAGCCATACACAGTGCCTATAGCACTCGCGTCTGTTCGCAGCAAATTCAGTGTATTGGACAGAAGAGAAGCTACTCTTCTGATAAGGTTCCTAAGCAAAGTTTAACTAGATATGGCCCTTTTGTGTAGAAAGCACAAATTTTATTCTGAGCATGCTCACTGTTCTGGTACTGTAGGAATCACTGTAGAGTAGAAGAGTGCTCTTTAATCAAAAGCAGGGTGTGTTTCTTGTAAGGCGAGCTAGTGTTTGGTTCCCATTCATAAAAGGAGTTGAATCACATGCAATTTCTAGTCCTAGAAGCAAGAGATATTTTCTGGTAAGGAAAGTCACTTTGAGCTCCCATAGCCATACACAGTGCAAATAGATCTCGCATCTGTTCCCAGCAGGTACAGTGTATTGGACTGAAGAGAAACTACTGTTCTTGTCAGTTTCCTAAGCAGAGTTGATCTAGATATGGCCCTTTGGTGTAGAAAGCACATTTTTTTGTTCTGAGCAAGCTCACTGTTCTGGCCCTGAAGGAATTACAGTAGAGTAGAAGAGTGCTCTTTTCTCAAAAGCAAGGTGTGTTTCCTGAAATTCGAGCTTGTGTGTTTCTGATTCATAAATGGAGTTGAATCACATGCAGCTTTTGTTCCTACGAGCAAGAGTTGTTTTATGGTAAGGAAAGTCACTATTGTGCTTCTGTTGTCATACACAGTGCAAATAGCACTCGCGTCTGTTGCCAGCAAGTACAGTGTAATGGACTGAAGTGTAGCTACTCTTCTTGTCACTTTCCTAAGCAGAGTTGAACTAGATATGGCCCGTGTGTGTAGGAAGCATAGTTCTTTTGTTCTGAGCAATCTCACTCACTAGGAAACAGACTAGAGTAGAATAGTGCTCTTTTCTCAAAAGCAGAGTATGTTTCTTGTAAGGAGAGCTAGTGATTGTTTCCCATTCATAAAAGGAGTTGAATCACATACACTTTCTGGTCCAACAATCAAGAGATGTTTTCTGGTAAGGAAAGTCACTATTGCGCTCCCATTTCCACACACAGTGCAAATAGCACTGGCATCTGTTCCCAGCAAGTACAGTGTATTGGACTGAAGAGAAGCTACTGTTCTTGCCACTTTCCTAAGCAGAGTTGAACTAGATATTGCCCGTGTGTGTCGAAAGCACAGTACTTTTTTTCTGAGTAAGCTCACTCTTCTGGCCCTATAAGAAACAGAGTAGAGTAGAAGAGTGTTCTTTTCTCAAAAGCAGAGTGTGTTTCTTGAAAGGCGAGCCAGTGTTTGTTACCCATCCATAAACGTGGTTGACTCACATGCAGTTTCTGATCCTACGAGCAAGATTTGTTTTATGGTACAGAAAGTCACTATTGTGCTCCCATTGCCATTCACAGTGCAAATAGCACTTGCGTCTGTTCCCAGCAAGTACAGTGTATTGGACTGAAGAGAAGCTACTGTTCTTGTCAGTTTCCTAAACAGAGTTGAATTCGATATGGCCCTTTTGTGTAGAAAGCATAGTTTTTTTGTTCTGAGCAAGCTCCCCGATCTTGCCCTACAAGAAACACAGTAGAGTAGAAGAGTGCACTTTTCTCCAAAGCAGAGTATGTTTCTTGTAAGGCGAGTTTGTGTTTGTTTCCCATTCATAAACGGAGTTGAATCACATGCAGTTTCTGGTCCTAAGAGCAAGCGATGTTTTGTGGTAAGAAAAGTCACTATTGTGCTCCCATAGCCATGCACAGTGCAAAGAGCACTCACATCTGTTCCCAGCAATTACAGTGTATTGTACTGAAGAGAAGCTACTCTTCTTGTCAGTTTCCTAAGAGAGTTGAACTAGATATGTCCCTTTGGTGGAAAAAGCACAATTTTTTTGCTCTGAGCAAGCTCAGTGTTCTGGTTCTCTAGGAAACACAGTAGAGTAGAAGAGTGCTCTTTTTCTCAAAAGCAGAGTATGTTTCTTGTAAGGATAGCTAGTGTTTGTTTCCCGTTCATAAACAGAGTTGAATCACATTCAGTTTCTGGTCTTATGAGCAACAGTTGTTTTCTGGTAAGGAATGTCATTAATGCGCTCCCATTGCCATACACAGCGCAAATAGCACTCGCGTCTGTTCCAAGCAAGTACAGTGTATTGTACTGAAGAGAAGCTACTCTTCTTGTCAGTTTCCTAAGAGAGTTGAACTAGATATGTCCCTTTGGAGGAGAAAGCACAGATTTTTTGCTCTGAGCAAGTGCAGTGTTATGGTTCTTTAGAAAACACAGTGGAGTAGAAGAGTGCTCTTTTTCTCAAAAGCAGAGTGTGTTTCTTGTAAGGATAGCTAGTGTTTGTTTCCCATTCATAAACAGAGTTGAATCACATTCAGTTTCTGGTCTTATGAGCAACAGTTGTTTTCTGGTAAGGAATGTCACTAATGCGCTCCCATTGCCATACACAGCGCAAATAGCACTCACGTCTGTTTCCAGCAAGTACAGTGTATTGGACTGAAGAGAAGCTATTCTTCTTGTCAGTTTCTTAGCAGAGTTGATCTGGATATTGCCCGTGTGTATAGGAAGCACAGTAGTTTTATTCTGAGCAAGCTCACTCTTCTGGCCCTATAGGAAACAGAGTAGAGTAGATGAGTGCTCTTTTCTCAAAAGCAGAGTGTGTTTCTTGTAAGGCGAGCTAGTGTTTGTTACCCATTCATAAACGTGGTTGACTCACATGCAGTTTCTGGTCCTACGAGCAAGAGTTGTTTTATGGTAAAGAAAGTCACTATTGCGCTCCCATTGCCATACACAGTGCAAATAGCACTTGTGTCTGTTCCCAGCAAGTACAGTGTATTGGACTGAAGAGAAGCTACTGTTCTTGTCAGTTTCCTAAGAGAGTTGAACTCGATATGCCCCTTATGTGTAGAAAGAACAGTTTTTATATTCTGAGCAAGCTCCCCGATCTGGCCCTACAAGAAACACAGTAGAGTAGAAGAGTGCACTTTTCTCCAAAGCAGAGTATGTTTCTTGTAAGGCGAGTTTGTGTTTGTTTCCCATTCATAAATGGAATTGAATCACATGCAGTTTCTGGTCCTAAGAGCAAGCGATGTTTTGTGGTAAGAAAAGTCACTATTGTGCTCCCATAGCCATACACAGTGCAAAGAGCACTCGCGTCTGTTCCCAGCAATTACAGTGTATTGTACTGAAGAGAAGCTACTCTTCTTGTCAGATTCCTAAGGGAGTTGAAGTAGATATGTCCGTTTGGTGGTGAAAGCACAGTTTTTTCGCTCTGAGCAAGCTCAGTGTTCTGGTTCTCTAGAAAACACAGTGGAGTAGAAAAGTGCTCTTTTTCTCAAAAGCAGAGTGTGTTTCTTGTAAGGATAGCTAGTGTTTGTTTCCCATTCATAAACAGAGTTGAATCACATTCAGTTTCTGGTCTTATGAGCAACAGTTGTTGTCTGGTAAGCAATGTCACTAATGCGCTCCCATTGCCATACATAGCGCAAATAGCACTCACGTCTGTTTCCAGCAAGTGCAGTGTATTGGACTGAAGAGATGCTACTGTTCTTGTCAGTTTCTTAGCAGAGTTGATCTTGATATTGCCCGTGTGTGTAGTAAGCACAGTAGTTTTATTCTGAGCAAGCTCACTCTTCTGGCCCTATAGGAAACAGAGTAGAGTAGATGAGTGCTCTTTTCTCAAAAGCAGAGTGTGTTTCTTGTAAGGCGAGCTAGTGTTTGTTTACATTCATAAATGGAGTTGAATAACATGCAGTTTCTGGTCCTACAAGCAAGAGTTGTTTTCTGTAAGGAAAGTCACAATTGCATTTCTTTTGTCATACATAGTGCAAATAGCCCTCGCATATGTTCCCAACAAAGAGTATATTCGACTGAAGAGAAGCTACTGTTCTTCTCACTTTCCTAAGCAGAGTTGAACTAGATATGTCCCTTTGGTGGAGAAAGCACAGTTTTTTTTTGCTCTGAGCAAGCTCAGTGTTCTGGTTCTCTAAGAAACACAGTAGAGTAGAAGAGTGCTCTTTTTCTCAAAAGCAGAGTGTGTTTCTTGTAAGGATAGCTAGTGTTTCTTTCCCATTCATAAACAGAGTTGAATCACATTCAGTTTCTGGTCTTAGAGCAACAGTTGTTTTCTGGTAAGGAATGTCACGAATGCACTCCCATTGCGTTACACAGCACAAATAGCACTCGTGTCTGTTCCAAGCAAGTACAGTGTATTGGACTGAAGATAAGCTACAGTTCTTGTCAGTTTCCTAAGCAGGGTTGAACTACATATGGCCTGTGTGTGTAGGAAGCACAGTTCTTTTGTTCTGAGCAAGCTCACTGTTCTGGCCCTATAGGAGACACAGTTGAGTAGAAGTTGCTCTTTTCTCAAAAGCAGAATGTGTTTCTCCTAAGGGTAGGTAGTGATTGTTTCCCATTCATTAACGGAGTTGAATCACAAGGAGTTTTTGGTCCTATGAGCAAGAGATATTTTCTGGTAAGAAAAGTCACTACTGTGCTCCTATTGACATACACACTGCAAATAGCACTCGCTCTGTTCCCAGCAGGTACAGTGTATTAGACTGAAGAGAAGCTACTCTTCTTGTCAGTTTCCTAAGTAGAGTTGAACTAGTTATTGCCCTTTGGTGTAGAAAGCACAGTGTTTTTGGTTTTAGCAAGCTCACTGTTCTGGCCCTGTAGGAATCACAGTAGAGTAGAAGTGTGCTCTTTTCTCAAAAGCAGGGTGTGTTTCTTGTAAGGCGAGCTAGCATTTGTTTCCCATTCATAAACAGTGTTGAATCACATTCAGTTTTTGGTCCAACGAGCAAGAGTTGTTTTCTGGTAAGGAAGGACACTAATGCGCTCCCAATTGCATACACAGTTCAAATAGCACTCGCATCTGTTCCCAGAAAATACAGTGTATTGGACTGAAGAGAAGCTACTGTTCTTGTCAGTTGCCTAAGCAGAGTTGAACTACATATTGCTCGTGTGTGTAGGAAGCACAGTTCTTTTGTTCTGAGCAAGCTCACTCTTCTGGCGCTGTAGGAAACACAGCAGAGTAGAAGAGTGATATTTTCTCAAAAGAAGAGTGTGTTTTTTGTATGGCGAGCTAGTGTTTGTTTCCCATTCATAAATGGAGTGAATCACATGAAGTTTCTGGTCCTACGAGCAAGAGATATTTTCTGGTAAGAAAAGTCAGGATTGTGTTCCCATAGCCATTAAAACTGCAAGTAGCACTCGCGTCTTTCTCAGCAGGTATAGTGTATTGGACTGAAGAGAAGCTATTCTTCTTGTCAGTGTCCTAAGCAGACTTGAACTAGATATGGCTCTTTTGTGTAGAAAGCACAGTTTTTTTTTGTTTTGAGCAAGCTCACTGTTCTTGCCCTGTAGGAATCACAGTAGAGTACAAGAGTGCTCTTTTCTCAAAAGCAGGGTGTGTTTCTTGTAAGATGAGCTAGCGTTTGTTTCCCATTCATAAACAGAGTTGAATCACATTCAGTTTTTGGTCCTATGATCAAGAGATGTTTTCTGGTAAGAAAAGTCACTATTGTGCTCCCATTGCCATAAACAGTGCAAATAGATCTCCGTTGTTCCCATCAAGTACAGTATATTGGACTGAAGAGAAGCTACTGTTCTTGTCAGTTTCCTAAGCAGAGTTGAACTAGATATGGCCCGTGTGTGTAGGAAGCTCAGTTCTTTTGTTCTGAGCAAGCTCACTCTTCTGACCCTATAGGAAACACAGTAGAGTAGAAGAGTGATCTTTTCTCAAAAAGGAAGTGTGTTTTTCTTAAGGCGAGCTAGTGTTTGTTTCCCATTAATAAACAAAGTTGAATCACAAGGAGTTTCTGGTCCTATGAGCAAGAGATATTTTCTGGTAAAGAAAGTCACTATTGTGCTCCCATTGCCACACACAGTGCAAATAGCACTTGTGCCTATTCCCAGCAAGTACAGTGTATTGGACTGAAGAGAAGTTACTGTTCTTGTCAGTTACCTAAGCAGAGATGAACTAGATATGGTCCGTGTGTGTAGGAAGCACAGTTCATTTGTTCTGAGCAAGCTCACTCTTCTGGACCTATAGGAAACAGAGTAGAGTAGAAGAGTGCTCTTTTCTGAAAAGCAGAGTGTGTTTCTTGTAAGGCGAGCTAGTGTTTGTTTCTCATTCATAAATTGAGTTGAATCACATGCAGTTTCTGGTCCTACGAGCAAGAGATATTTTATGGTAAGGAAAGTCACTATGTGCTCCCATAGCAATACACAGTGCAAATAGCCCTCTTGTCAGGTCCCAGCAGGTACAGTGTATTGGACTCAAGAGAGGCTACTCTTCTTGTCAGTTTCCTAAGCAGAGTTGAACTAGATATGGCCCTTTGGTGTAGAAAGCACAGTTTTTTTTGTTCTGAGCAATCTCACTGTTTTGGCCCTGTAGGAATTACAGTAGAGTAGAAGAGTGCTCTTTTCTCAAAATCAGGGTGTGTTTCCTGTAAGGCGAGCTTGTGTTTGTTTCTCATTCATAAATGTAGTGAATCACATGCAGTTTCTGGTCTTATGAGCAAGAGTTGTTTTATGGTAAAGAAAGTCACTATTGTGCTTCTGATGTCATACACAGTGGAAATAGCACTCGTGTCTGTTACCAGCAAGTACAGTGTAGTGGACTGAAGAGAAGCTACTGTTCTTGTCAGTTTCCTAAGCAGAGTTAAACTAGATATTGCCCGTGTGTGTAGGAAGCACAGTTCTTTTGTTGTGAGGAAGCTCACTCTTCTGGCCCTATAGGAAACAGAGTAGAGTAGAAGAGTGCTCTATTCTCAAAAGCAGAGTTTGTTTCTTGTAAGGCGAGCTAGTGTTTTTTTCCCATTCATAAAAGGAGTTGAATCACAAACAGTTTCTGGTTATACAAGCAAGAGTTGTTTTCTGGTAAGGAAAGTCACTAATGTGCTCCCATTGCCATTCACAGTGCAAATAGCACTTACGTCTGTTCCCAGGTATTACAGTGTATTGGACAGAAGAGAAGTTACTGTTCTTGTATGTTTCCTAAGCAGAGTTGCACTAGATATTCCTCGTGCGTGTAGGAAGCAAAGATCTTTTGTTCTGAGCAAGCTCACTCTTCTGGCCCTATGGGAAACACAGTAGAGTAGAAGTGTGCTCTATTCTTAAAAGCACAGTGTGTTTCTTCTAAGGAGAGGTAGTGTTTGTTTCCCATTCATAAACAGAGTTGAATCACATGCAGTTTCTGGTCATAGGAGCAAGAGTTTTTTTCTGGTAAGGAATGTCACTAATGAGCTCTCATTTCCATACACAGTGCAAATATCACTCCCGTCTGTTCCAAGCAAGTACAGTGTATTTGACTGAAAAGAAGCTACTATTCTTGTCAGTTTCCTCAGCAGGGTTGAACTACATATGGCCTGTGCGTGTAGGAAGCACAGTTCTTTTGTTCTCAGCAAGCTCACTGTTCTGGCCCTATAGGAAACAGTGGAGTAGATGTGTGCTCTTTTCTCAAAAGCAGAGTGTGTTTTTTCTAAGGGGAGGTAGTGATTGTCTCCCATTCATAAACGGAGTTGAATCACATTTAGTTTTTGGTCCAAGGAGCAAGAGTTGTTTTCTGGTAAGGAAAGTCATAATGCGCTCCCATTGCCATACACAGTGCAAACAGCACCCGTGTCTGTTCCGAGAGAGTACAGTGTATTGGACTGAAGAGAAACTACTCTTCTTGTCACTTTCCTAAGCAGAGTTGCACTGCATATTACCCGTGTGTGTAGGAAGCACAGATCTTTTCTTCTGAGCAAGCTCACTCTTCTGCCCTATAGGAAACACAGTAGAGTAGAAGTGTGCTCTTTTCTCAAAAGCACAGTGTGTTTCTTGTAAGGAGAGCTAGTGATTGTTTTCCATTCATAAAAGGAGTTGAATCACATGCACTTTCTGTTCCTACGATCAAGAGATGTTTTGTGGTAAGGAAAGTCACTATTGTGCTCCCATTGCCATACACTGTGCAAATAATACTCGCGTCTGTTCCCAGCAAGTACAGTGTATTGGAACGAAGAGAAGCTACTGTTCTTGCCACTTTCCTAAGCAGAGTTGAACTAGATATTGCCCGTGTGTGTTGGAAGTACAGTTCTTTAGTTCTGATTAAGCTCACACTTCTGGCCCTATAGGAAACATAGTAAAAGAGAAGAGTGCTGTTTTCTCAAAAGCAGAGTGTGTTTCTTGTAAGGCGAGCTAGGGTTTGTTTTCCAGTCATAAACGGGGTTGAATCACATGCAGTTTCTGGTCCTACGAGCAAGAGATATTTTCTGGTAAGAAAATTCACTATTGTGGTCCCATAGCCATACACAGTAAAAATAGCACTTGCATCTGTTCCCAGCAATTACAGTGTATTGGACTGAAGAGAGCTACTGTTCTTGTCAGTTTCCTAAGCAGAGTTGAAGTAGATATGTCCCTTTGGTGGAGAAAGCACAGTTTTTTTGTTCTGAGCAAGCTCAGTGTTCTGGTCCTCTAGGAAACACAGTAGAGTAGAAGAGTGCACTTTTCTCAAATGCAGAGTATGTTTGTTGTAAGGATAGCTAGCGTATGTTTTCCATTCATAAACAGAGTTCAATCACTTTCAGTTTCTGGTCCTATGAGCAACAGTTGTTTTCTGGTAAGGAATGTCACTAATGCGCTCCCATTGCCATACACAGTGCAAATAGCACTCGCGTCTGTTCCAAGCAAGTACAGTGTATTGGACTGAAGAGAAGCTACTGTTCTTGTCACTTTCCCAATCAGGTTTGAACTAGATATGGCCTGTGTGTGTAGGAAGCACAGTTCTTTTTTTCTGAGCAAGCTCACTCTTCTGGCCCTATAGGAAACAGATATAGTAGTTGAGTGCTCTTTTCTCAAAAGCAGAGTGTGTTTCTTGTAAGGCAAACTAGTGTTTGTTTCCCATTCATAAATGAAGTTGAATCACATTCAGTTTCTGGTCCTACGAGCAAGAGTTGATTTCTGTAAGGAAAGTCACTATTGCATTTCTTTTGTCATACACAGTGCAAATAGCCCTCGCATATGTTTCCAATAAATACAGTGTATTGGACTGAAGAGAAGCTACTGTTCTTGTCACTTTCCAAAGCATAGTTGAACTAGATATTGCCCCTATGTGTAGGAAGCTCAGTTCTTTTGTTCTGAGCAAGCTCACTCTTCTGGCCCTATAGGAAACACAGTAGAGTAGAAGAGTGATCATTTCTCAAAAAGGAAGTGTGTTTCTCTTTAGGCGAGCTAGTGTTTTTTTCCCATTCATAAACAGAGTTGAATCACAAGGAGTTTCTGGTCCTATGAGCAAGAGATATTTTCTGGTAAGGAAAGTCACTATTGTGCTCCCATTGCAATACACAGTGCAAATAGTTCTCCGTCTGTTCCCAGCAAGTACAGTGTATTGGACTGAAGAGAAGCTACTGTTCTTGTCACTTTCCTAAGCAGAAATGAACTAGATATGGCCCGTGTGTGTAGGAAGCACAGTTCATTTGTTCTGAACAAGCTCACTCTTCTGGACCTATAGGAAACAGAGTAGAGTAGAAGAGTGCTCTTTTCTGAAAAGCAGAGTGTGTTTCTTGTAAGGCGAGCTAGTGTTTGTTTCTCATTCATAAATGGAGTTGAATCACATGCAGTTTCTGATCCTACGAGCAAGAGATATTTTATGGTAAGGAAAGTCACTATGTGCTCCCATAGCAATACACAGTGCAAATAGCCCTCTTGTCAGGTCCCAGCAGGTACAGTGTATTGGACTTGAGAAGCTACTCTTCTTGTCAGTTTCCTAAGCAGAGTTGAACTAGATATGGCCCTTTGGTTTAGAAAGCACAGTTTTTGTTCTGAGCAAGCTCACTGTTTTGGCCCTGTAGGAATCACAGTAGAGTAGAAGAGTGCTCTTTTCTCAAAATCAGGGTGTGTTTCCTGTAAGGTGAGCTTGTGTTTGTTTCTCATTCATAAATGGAGTTGAATCACATGGAGTTTCTGGTCCTATGAGCAAGAGTTGTTTTATGTTAAGGGAGTCACTATTGTGCTTCTGATGTCATACACAGTGGAAATAGCACTCGTGTCTGTTACCAGCAAGTACAGTGTAATGGACTGAAGAGAACCTACTGTTCTTGTCACTTTTCTAAGCAGAGTTAAACTATAATGCCCATGTGTGTAGGAGGCACAGTTCTTTTTTTCTATGCAAGCTCACTCTTATGGCCCTACAGGAAACACAGTAGAGTAAGAGAGTGCTCTTTTCTCAAATGCAGAGTGTTTCTTGTAAGGCAAGCTAGTGTTTTTTTCCCATTCATAAATGGAGTTGAATCACATTGAGTTTTTTGTCCTACCAGCAAGAGATGTTTTCTTGTAAGGAAAGTCACTATTGCGCTACCATTGCCATATGCAGTGCAAATAGCACTAGCGTCTTTTCCCTGAAAGCGCAGTTTATTGGACTGAAGATAAGCTACTGTTCTTGTCAGTTTCCTAAGCAGAGTTAAACTAGATATTGCCCATGTGTGTAGGAAGCACAGTTCTTTTGTTCTACGTAAGCTCACTCTTCTGTCCCAATACGAAACAGAGTAGAGAAGAAGTGTGCTCTTTCCTCTAAAGCAGAGTGTGTTTCTTGTAAGGAGAGCTAGTGATTGTTTCCCATTCATAAAAGGAGTTGAATCACATGCACTTTGTGGTCCTACGATCAAGAGATGTTTTCTGGTAAGGAAATCACTAATGCGCTCCCATTGCCATACACAGTGCAAATAGCAATCACGTCTGTTCCCAGCAAGTACAGTGTATTGGACTGAAGAGAAGCTACTGTTCTTGCCTCTTTCCTAAGCAGAGTTGAACTAGATATTGCCCGTGTGTGACGGAAGCACAGTTCTTTTGCTCTGAGTAAGCTCACCTTCTGGCCCTATAGGAAACACAGTAGAGTAGAATAGTGCTCTTTTCTCAAAAGCAGAGTGTGTTTCTTGTAAGGCGAGCTAGTGTTTGTTTCCCATTCATAAACAGGGATGAATCACATGCAGTTTCTGGTCCTACAAGCAAGAGGTATTTTCTGGTAAGAAAAGTCACTAAGGTGGTACCATAACCATACACAGCGCAAATAGTACTTGCGTCTGTTCCCAGCAATTACAGTATATTGGACTGAAGAGAAGCTACTGTTCTTGTCAGTTTCCTAAGCAGAGTTGAACTAGTTATGTCCCTTTGGTGGAGAAAGCACAGGTTTTTTTTTGTGACCAAGCTCAATATTCTGGTCCTCTAGGAAACAGAGTAGAGAAGAAGAGTGCTCTTTTCTCAAAAGCAGAGTGTGTTTCTTGTAAGGTGAGATAGTGTTTGTTTCCCATTCACAAACGGAGTTGAATCCCATGCAGTTTCTGGTCCTACGAGTAAGAGTTGTTTTATGGTAAGGAAAGTCACTATTGCACTTCTGTTTTCATCCACAGTGCAAATAGCACTCGCATATATTCCCTACAAATACAGTATATTGGACTGAAGAGAAACTACTGTTCTTGTCACTTTTCTAGGCAGAGTAGAACTAGATTTGTCCCATGTGTGTAGGAAGCACAGATCTTTGTTCTGAGCAAGCTCACTCTTATGGCCCTATAGGAATCACAGTAGAGTAGAAAAGAGCTCTTTTCTCAAAAGCATGGTGTCTTCCTTGTAAGGCAAGCTAGTGTTTGTTTCCCATTCTTAAATGGAGTTGAATCACATGCAGTTTCTAGTCCTACAAGCAAGAGCTGTTTTCTAGTAATGAAAGCCACTATTGTGCTCCCATTGCCATACACAGTACAAATAGCACTTGTGTCTGTTCCCAGCCCGTACAGTGTATTGGACTGAAGAGAAGCTACTGTTCTTGTCAGTTTCCTAAACAGAGTTGAGCTAGATATGGCCCCAGTGTGTAGAAAGCACAGATCTTTTTTCAGAGCAAGCTCACTGTTCTGGACCTATGGGAAACACAGTAGAGGAAAAGAGTGCTATTTACTCAAAAGCAGAGTGTATTTCCCATTAGGTGAGCTAGTGTTTGTTTCCCATTCATAAACGGAGTTGAATCACATGCAGTTTCAGTTCCTATGAGTAAGAGTTGTTTTCTGGTAAGGAAAGTCACTATTGTGCTCCCATTGCCATACACAGTGCAAATAGCACTTGTGTCTGTTCCCAGCCCGTACAGTGTATTGGACTGAAGAGAAGCTACTTTTCTTGTCAGTTTCCTAAACAGAGTTGAGCTAGATATGGCCCCAGTGTGTAGAAAGCACAGATCTTTTTTCAGAGCAAGCTCACTGTTCTGGAACTATGGGAAACACAGTAGAGGAAAAGAGTGCTATTTACTCAAAAGCAGAGTGTATTTCCCATTAGGTGAGCTAGTGTTTGTTTCCCATTCATAAACGGAGTTGAATCACATGCAGTTTCAGTTCCTATGAGTAAGAGTTGTTTTCTGGTAAGGAAAGTCACTATTGTGCTCCCATTGCCATACACAGTGCAAATAGCACTCGTGTCTTTTCCCAGCCAGTACAGTGTATTGGACTGAAGAGAAGCTACTGTTCTTGTCAATTTTTTAAGCAGAGTTGAACTAGATAAGACCTGTATGTGTAGGAAGCACAGTTCTTTTGTTCTGAGCAAGCTCACTGTTCTGGCCCTATAGGAAATACAGTAGCATAGAATAGTGCTTTTTTTCTCAAAAGCAGAGTGAGTTTCCTGTAAGACTAGGTAGTGTTTGTTTCCCATTCTTAAAAGGAGGTGAATCACATGCAGTTTCTTGTCCTATTAGCAAGAGTTGTTTTCTAGGAAGGAAAGTCACTATTGCGGTCCCCTTGCCATACACAGTACCAATAGCACTCGCCTCTGTTACCAGAAAGTACAGTGTATAGGGCTGAAGAGAAGCTACTGTTGTTGTCAGTTTCCTAAGCAGAGTTTAACTAGATTAGGCCCATGTGTGTAGGACGCAGAGTTCTTTTGTTATGAGCAAGCTTACTCTTGTTGTTCTATAGGAAATACAGAAAGGCAGAAGAGTGCTATTTTATCAAAAGCAGAGTATGTTTCTTTAATGCGAGCTTGTGTTTGTTTCCCATTCATAAATGGAGTTGAATCACATGCAGTTTCTGGTCCTATGAGGAAGAGTTGTTTTCTGGTAAGGAAATTCACTATTGTGCTCCCCTTGCCATACACAGTGCAAATAGCACTCTCATCTATTCCCAGCAAGTACAGTGTATTTACTGAAGACAAGTTACTGTTCTTGTCAGTTTCCTAAGAAGAGTTGAACTAGATATGGCCCCTGTGTTTAGGAAGCACAGTTCTTTTGTTTTGAGCAAGCTCACTCTTGTGGCCCTATAGGAAACACAGTAGAGAAGAAGAATGCTCATTTCTAAAATGCAAAGTGTGTTTCTTGTAAGGCGAGCTAGTGTTTGTTTCCCATTCATAAACGGAGTTGAATAACATGCAGTTGCTGGTCCTATGAGCAAGAGTTGTGTTCTGGTAAGGAAAGTCACTTTTGTGCTCCCATTGACATACACAGTGCAAAATGCACTCGCTTCCCTTCCCAGCAAGTACAGTGTACTGGACTGAAGTGAAGCTACTGTTCTTGTCAGTTTCCTAAGCTGAACTGAACTAGATAATGCCCGTGTGTAGGAAGCACAGTTCTTTTTCTCTGAGCAGGCTCATTCTTCTGCCCCTATAGGAAACACAGTTGAGTACAAGAGTGCTCTTTTCTCAAAAGTAGTGTGTGTATATTGTAAGGAGAGCTAGTGTTTGTTTCCCATTCACAAATGGAGTTGAAACACATGCAGTTTCTGTTCCTACGAGCAAGAGTTGTTTTCTGGTAAGGAAAGTCACTATTGCGCTCCCTTTGCCATACACAGTGCAAATAGCACTGCATCTGTTCTCAGCAAGTACAGTGTATTGAACTGAAGAGAAGCTACTGTTTTTGTCACTTTCCTAAGCAGATTTGAACTAGATATGGCCCGTGTGTAGGAAGCACAGTTCTTTTGTTCTCAAAAGCTCACACTTCTGGCTCTATAGGAAACACAGTAGAGAAGAAGAGTGCTCTTTTCTCAAAAGCAAATTGTGTTTCTTGTAAGGCAAGCTAGTGTTTGTTTCCCATTCATAAACAGAGTTGAATTACATGCAGTATCTGGTCCTATGAGCAGGAGTTGTTTTCGGGTAAGGAAAGTCACTATTGCACTCCCATTGACATACACAGTGCAAATAGCACTCACATCTGTTCCTAGCAAGTACAGAGTATTGGACTGAAGAGAAGCTACTGTTCTTTTCAGTTTCCTAAGCAAAGTTGAACTAGATATTGCTCATGTGTGGGAAGCACAGTTCTTTTTTTCTGAGCAAGCTCAATCTTCTGGCACTTTAGGAAACACAGTATAGAAGAAGAGTGCTCTTTTCTCAAAAGCAAAGTGTGTTTCTTGTAAGGCGAGCTAGTTTTTGTTTACCATTCATAAACAGAGTTGAATCACATGCAGTTTCTGGTCCTATGAGCAAGAGTTGTTTTCCTGTAAGAAACGTCTCTATTGTGCTCCCATTGCCATACACAGTGCAAATAGCCCACACGTTTGTTCCCAGAAAGTACAGTGTATTGGACTGAAGAGAAGGTACAGTTAAGGTGAGTTTCCTATGCAGAGTTGTACTAGATATAGCCTGTGTGTGTATGAAGCACAGTTCTTTTGTTCTGAGCAATCTCACTCTTCTGGCCTTACAGGAAACACAGTTGAGTAGAATAGTCCTCTTTTCTCAAAAGCAGAGTTTGTTTCTTGTAAGGCAAGCTAGTGTTTGTTTCCCATTCATAAACGGAGTTGAATCACATTCAGTTTCTTGTCCTATGAGCAAAAGTCGTTTTTTGGTAAGGAACCTCACTAATTCAATCCCATTGCCATACACAGTGCAAATAGTACTCATGTCTATTCCCAGCAAGTACAGTGTATTAGTCTGAAGTGAAGCTACTGTTCTTGTCAGTTTCCTAATCAGAGTAGAACTAGATATTGCCCGTGTTAGGAAGCACAGTCCTTTTTTTTCTAAGCAAGCTCACTGTTCTGGCCCTATAGGAAATACAGTAGAGTCGAAGAGTGCTCTTTTCTCAAAAGCAGAGTGTGTTTCTTCTAAGGCAACATAGTGTTGGTTTCCCATTCATAAATGGATTTGAATCACATGCAGTTTCTGGTGCTCCAAACAAGACTTGATCTCTGGTAAGTAAAGTCACTATTATGCTCCCATTGCCATACACAGTGCAAAGATCACTCACGTCTGTTCCCAGCAAATAAAGTGTATTGGACTGAAGTGAAGCTACTATTCTTGTCAGTTTCTTAAAAAGAGTTAAACTAGATACGGCCCTTGAGTGTATGAAGCACAGTTCTTTTGTCTTGAGGAGGCTCACTCTTCTGGCCCTATAGGAAACACAGTAAAGTACAAGAGTGCTCTTTTATCAAAACCAGAGTGTGTTTCTTGTAAGGCAAGCCTGTGTTTGTTTCCCATTCATAAACCGATTTGAATGACATGCAGTTTCTGGTCCTATGAGCAAGGGTTGTTTTCTACTAAGGAATGACACTATTGTGCTCCCATAGTCATACACAGTAAAAATTGCACTAGCGTCTGTTCTCAGCAAGTACAGTGTATTGGACTCAAGAGAAGGTACTGTACTTGTCAATTTCCTCAGCAGAGTGGACATAGATATGTCTCGTGTGTTTAGGAAGCACAGTTCTTCTGTTCTGAGCATTCACACTGTTCTGGCCCTAAAGGTAATATTGTAGAGTAGAAGAGTGCTCTTTTCTCAAAAGCAGAGTGTGTTTATTGTAAGGCAAGCTAACGTTTTTTCCCATTTATAAACGGAGTTGAATCACACTCAGTTTCTGTTCCTACAAACATGACTTGTTTTCTGAAAAGGAAAGTCACTATTGCGCTCCCATTGCCATACACAATGCAAATAGCACTCGCATCTGTTCCCAACAAGTACAGTGTATTGTACTGAAGAGAAGCTACAGTTCTTATCAGTTTCCTAAGCAGAGTTGAATTAGATATGGCCCGTGTGTGTAGCAAACACAGTTCTTTTGTTCTGAGCAAGCTCACTCTTCTGGCCCTGTAGTTAACACAGTAGAGTAGAAGAGTGCTCTTTTCTCAAAAGCAGAGTGTGTTTCTTGTAAGGCGAGCTAGTGTTTGTTTCCCATTCATAAATGGAGTTGAATCACACGCAGTTTCTAGTTCCTACCAGCAAGAGTTGTTTTTTGGTTTGGAAAGTCCCTAATGCGCTAAAATTGTCAAACACAGTGCTAATAGCACTCACATTTGTTCCCAGCAAGTACAGTGTATTGGACAAAAGAGAGGCTACTGTTCTTGTCAGTTTACTAAGCAGAGTTGAATTAGATATGGCCCGTGTGTGCAGGAAGCACAGTTTTTTGGTCTGAGCAAGATCACAGTTCTGACCCTCTAGGAAACACAGTAGACTAGAAGAGTGCTCTTTTCTCAAAACACAGTGAGTTTCTTGTAAGGCAGGCTAGTGTTTTTTTCCCATTCATAAATGGAGTTGAATCACATTCAGTTTCTGGTCCTACAAGCAAGAGTTGTTTTCTGGTAAGGAAAGACACTAATGAGCTCCCATTGCTATATTCAGTATAAATAGCACTCGCGCCTGTTAACAGCAACTACAGTGTATTGGATTGAAGAAAAGCTAATGACACTTTCAGTTTCCTAAGCAGAGTTGAACTAGATATGGCCTGTGGGTGTAGGAAGCACAGTTCTTTTGTTCTGAGCAAGCTCACTCTTCTGGCCCTATAGGAAACAGACTAGACATAAAGCTTGATCTTTTCTCAAAAGCAGAGTGTGTTTCTCATAAGGCAAGCCTATGTTTGTTTAACATTCATCAATGGAGTTGAATCACATGCAGTTTCTGGTCCTACGAGCAAGACTTGTTTTCTGGTAAGGAAATTCACTATTGTGCTCCCATTGCCAAACTCAGGGCAAATAGCACTCACGTCTGTTCACAGCAAGTACAGTGTATTGGACTGAAGAGAAGCTACTGTTCTTGCTAGTTTCTTAAGCAGAGTTGAACTAGACATGTCCCGTGTGTGTAGGACGCAAAGTTCTTTTGTTCTGAGGAGGCTCACTCTTCTAACTCTATAGTAAACACAGTAGAGTAGAAGAGTGCTCTTTTCTCAAAAGCAGAGTGTGTTTCTTGTAAGGCAAGCTAGTGTTTGAATCCCATTCATAAACGGAGTGAATCACGTGCAGTTTCTGGTCTTACGATCAAGAGTTGTTTTCTGGTAAGGAAAGTCACTAATGCCCTCCCACTGCAATACAGTGTGCAAATAGCACTCTTGTTTGTCCCCAGTAAGTACAGTGTATTGAACTGAAGAGAAGCTACTTTTCTTATCAGTTTCCTAAGCAGAGTTGAACTAGATATTGCTCTTGAGTGTAGGAAGGACAATTCTTTTCTTCTGAGCAAGGTCACTCTTCTGGCCCTATAGAAAACACAGTAAAGTAGAAGAGTGCTCTTTCTTCAAAAGTAAAGTGTGTTTCATGTAAGGCGAGCTTGTGTTTGTTTCCCATTGATAAACAGAGTTGAATCACATGCAGGTTCTGGACCTACTAGCAAGAGTTGTTTTCTTGTAAGGAAAGTCACTATTGTGCTCCCATTGCCATATGCAGTGCAAAAAGCACTCCTGTCTGTTCCCAGCAAGTACAGTGTATTGGACTGAAGAGAAGCTACTGTTCTTTTCAGTTTCCTAAGCAGAGTTGAACTAAATATGGCTTGTGTGTGTAGGAAGCACACTTTTTTTTTCTGAGCAAGCTCACTCTTCTGGGCCTATAGGAATCACAATAGAGTAGAAGATTGCTCTTTCTCAAAAGCAGAATCCGTTTCTTGCAAGGCAAACTAGTGTTTGTTTCCCATTCATAAACGGAGTTGAATAACATAGAGTTTCTGGTCCAACGTGCAGGAGTTGTTTTCCGGTAAGTTAAGTCACTATTGTGCTCCCATTGCGAAATGCATTTCAATTAGCACTGGCATCTGTTCCCAGCAAGTACAGTGTATTGGAATGAAGAGAAGCTACTGTTCTTGTCAGTTTCCTAAGCAGAGTTGAGCAAGATATGGCCCGTGCTTGTAGGAAGCACAGTTCTATTTTTCTGAGCAAGTTCACTGTTCTAGCTGCTCTTTTCTCAAAAGCAGAGTGTATTTATCGTAAGGAAAGCTAGTGTTTGTTTCCCATTCTTTAACGGAGTTGAATCACATGCAGTTTCTGGTCCTACAAGTAAGAGTTGTTTTCTGCTAAAGAATGACACTATTGTGCTCCCATAGCCATACACAGTACAAATTGCACTCGTGTCGATTCCCAGCAAGTACAGTGTATTGGACTGAAGAGAATCTCCAGTTTTTGTCAGTTTCCTATGCAAAGTTGAATTAGATATGGCCTGTGTGTGTAGGAAACACAGTTCTTTTGTTCTGAGCAAGCTCAATCTTCTGGCCCTATAGTTAACACAGTAGAGTAGAAGAGTGATCTTTTCTCAAAAGCAGAGTGTGTTTCTTCTAAGGCGAGCTAGTGTTTCTTTCCCATTCAGAAACGAAGTTGAATCACATGCAGTTTCTTGTTTCTACCAGCAAGCGTTGTTTTTTGGTAAGGAAAGTCCTTTGTGCACTCAAATTGCCAAAGACAGGGCTCATAGCACTCACGTCTGTTCCCAGCAAATACAGAGTATTGGACTGAAGAGAGGCTACTGTTCTTGTCAGTTTCCTAAGAAGAGTTGAACTAGATATGGCCCGTGTGTGCAGGAAGCACAATTTTTTTGGTCTGAGCAAGATCACAATTCTGACCCTCTAGGAAACACAGTAGATTAGAAGAGTGCTCTTTTCTCAAAAGCACAGTGTGTTTCTTGTAAGGCAGGCTAGTGTTTGTTTCCCATTCATAAACGGAGTTGAATCACATTCAGTTTCTGCTCCTACTAGCAAGAGTTGTTTTTTAGTAAGGAAAGACACTAATGTGCTCCCATTGCCATACACAGTATAAATAGCACTCTCGTCTGTTACCAGCAATTACAGTGTATTGGATTGAAGAGAAGCTAATGTCCTTTTCAGTTTCCTAAGCAGAGTTGAACTAGATATGGTCCGTGAGTGTAGGAAGCACAGATCTTTTGTTCTGAGTAAGCTCACTCTTCTGATCTTTTAGGAAACACAGTAGAGTAGAAGCCGTTCTGGTTTGTTCAAAAGCAAAGAGTGTTTCCTGTATGGCGAGCTAGTATTTGTTTCCCATTCTAAATGGACTTTAATCACATTCAGTTTCTGGTCCTATGGGCAAAAATTGTGTTCTGGTAAGGAAAGTCACTAATGCGCTCCCATTGCCATACACAGTGCAAATAACACTCGTTTCTGTTCCAAGTAATTACAGTGTATTGGACTGAAGAGAAGTTACTGTTCTTGTCAGTTTTCTAAGCAGAGTTGAACTAGATATGGTCTGTGTGTGTTTAGGAAGCACACTTCTTTTTTTCTGAGTAAGCTCACTGTTCTGGCCCTAAAGGAAACACAGTAGAGTCCAAAAGTGCTCTTTACTCAAAAGCAGAGTTATTTCTTGTAAGGCGAGCTAGTGTCTGTTTCCCATTCATAAACGGAGTTGAATTACATTCAGTGTCTGGTCCATTGAGCAAGAGTTGTTTCTGGTAAGGAAAATCACTATTGTGCTCTCCCTTGCCATTCCCAGTGCAAACAGCACTCATTTGTGTTCCATGCAAGTACAGTGTATTGGACTGAAGAGAAGCTACTGTTCTTGTCAGTTTCCTAAGAAAAGTTGAACAAGATATGGCCCGTGTGTGTAGGAAGCACAGTTCTTTTGTTCTGAGCAAGCTCACTCTTCTGGCCTTATAGGAAACACAGTTGAGTAGAAGAGTTCTCTTTTCTCAAAAGCAGAATGTGTTTCTAGTCAAGGGCAAGCTAGTGTTTGTTTCCCATTCAAAAACGGATTTGAGTCACATGCAGTTTCAGGTCCTACGAGCAAGAGTTGTTTTTTAATAAGGAAAATCACTAATGTGTTCCCATTGCCATACACAGTGCAAATACAAATCACGTCTGTTCTCATCAAGTACAGTTTATTGGGTGAAGAGAAGGTACTGTTTTTTATCACTTTTCTAAGCAGAGTTGAATTAGATATAGCCGAGTGTGTCGGAAGCACATTTCTTTGTTCTGAGTAAGATCATTGTTCTGGCACTATTGGAAACACAGTACTGTAGAAGAGTGCTCTTTTCTCAAAAGCAAAGTGTGTTTCTTGTAAGACAAGCTAGTGTTTGTTTCCCACTCATAAATGGAGTTGAATCTCATGGAGTTTCTGGTCCTAGGGAGCAAGAGTTTTTTTTCTGGTAAGGAAAGTCACTATTGAGCTCCCCTTGCCATACACAGTACAAATAGCACTCGCGTCTGTTTCCAGCAAGTACAGTGTATTGGAGTGAAGAGAAGCTACTATTCTTGTCAGTATCCTATGCAGAATTGAACTCGATATTGGCGCGTGTGTAGGAAGCACAGTTCTTTTTTCTGAGCAGGCTCACTGTTCTGGCCCTATAGGAAACACAGTAGAGTAGAAGTTTGCACTTTTCTGCAAAGCAGAATGTGTTTATTGTAAACAGAGCTAGTGTTTGTATCCCATTCATAAATGGAGTTGAATCACATGCAGTTTCTTGTCCTACGAGCAAGAGTTTGTTTTCTGGTAAGGAGTCAATAATTCGTTCCCATTGACATACACAGTGCAAAATAGCACTTGTGTTTGTTCCCAGCAAGTACAGTGTATTGTACTGAAGAGAAGCTACTGTTCTTGTCAGTTTCCTAAGCAGAGCTGAACTAGATATGGCTTGATGGCTTGTGTGTGTAGGAAGCACAGTTCTTTTGTTCGTAAGCAAGCTCACTCTTCTTGCACTATAGGAAATACAGTAGAGTAGAATAGTGGCTCATTTCTCAAAGGCAGAGTTTGTTTCTTGTAAGACGAGGTAGTGTGTGTTTCCCATTCTTAAAAGGAGCTACATCACATGCAGTTTCTTTTCCTATGGTCAAGAGTTTTTTTCTGGTAAGGAAAGTTACTAATGTGCTCCCTTTGCCATACACAGTGCAAATAGCACTTGCGTCTGTTCCAGGCAAGTACAGTGTATTGGATTGAAGAGAAGCTGCAGTCCATGTCAGTTTCCTATGCAGAGTTGAACTAGATATAGCCCGTGTGTGTAGGACGCACAGCTCTTTTGTTCTGAGCAAGCTCACAGTTCTGGCCTTATAGGAAACTCAGTAGAGTAGAAGAGTGATCTTTTTTCAAAAGCAGAGTTTATTTCTTGTAAGGCGAGCTAGTTTTTGTTTCCCATTCATAAACGGAATTGAATTTCATGCATTTTCTGTTCCTATGAGCAAGAGTAGTTTTCTAGTACAGAAAGTCACTATTGCGCTCCCCTTGCTATACCCAGTGCAAATAGCACTCGCGTCTGTTCCCAGAAAGTACAGTGTATTGGACTGAAGAGAAGCTACTGTTGTTGTCAGTTTCCTAAGCAGAGTTGAACTACATATGGCCCATGTGTGTAGGACGCAGAGTTCTTTTGTTGTGAGCAAGCTTACTCTTCTGGCTCTATATTAAACACAGTAGCGTAGAAGGGTGCTCTTTTATCAAAAGCAGAGTATGTTTCTTTAAGGCGGGTTTGTGTTTGTTTCCCATTCATAAAAGGAGTTGAATCATATGCAGTTTCTCTCCTATGAGCAAGAGTTGTTTTCTGGTAAGGAAAGTCACTATTGTGCTCCCCTTGCCATACACAGGGCAAATAGCACTTGCATCTGTTCCCAGCAAGTACAGTGTATTTACTGAAGAGAAGCTTTTGTTCATGTCAATTTTCTAAGAAGAGTTGAAATAGATATGGCCCGTGTACTTAGGAAGCACAGTTCATTTGTTTTGAGCAAGCTCACTCTTCTGGCTCTAAAGGAAACAAAGTAGAGAAGAGCAGTCCTCATTTCTAAAATGCAAAGTGTGTTTCTTGTAAGGCGAGCTAGTGTTTGTTTCCCATTCATAAACGAAGTTGAATAACGTGCAGTGGCTGGTCCTTTGAGCAAGAGTTGCTTTTTGGTAAGGAACATCACTAATGCACTCCCATTGCCATAACAGTGCAAATACCACTCACGTCTGTTCCCATCAAGTACAGAGTACTGGACTGAAGATTAGATATTGTTCTTTTCAGTTCCCTAAGCAAAGTTGAACTAGATATTGCCCATGTGTGGGAAGCACAGTTCTTTTGCTCTGAGCAATCTCTCTGTTCTGGCCCTATAGAAAACTCAGTAGAGAAGAAGAGTGCTCTTTTTTCAAAAGCAGAGTGTGTTCCTTGTAAGGCGAGCTAGTGTTTATTTCCCATTCATAAATGAAGTGGAATAATATGCAGTTTCTGGTCCTATGAGCAATAGTTGTTTTCTGGTAAGGAAAGTTGCTGTGGGATGTATGGCAAATGTGTTGCTAATTAATCAATAAAACACTGATTGGCCGTTGGCTAGGCAGGAAGTATAGGTGGGGCAAGGAGGAGAATAAAGCTGGGAAGTGGAAGGCTGAGTCAGAGAGACACTGCCAGCCGCCACGATGAGAAACAGCTTGTGAAGATGCCGGTAAGCCACGAGCCATGTGGCAAGGTATAGATTAAAGGAAATGGATTAATTTAAGCTATAAGAACAGTTAGCAAGAAGCCTGCCACGGCCATACAGTTTGAAAGCAACATAAGTCTCTGTGTTTACTTGGTCGGGTCTGAGAGGCTGTGGGACTGGCAGGTGAAAGAGATTTGCCCTGACTGTGGGCCAGGCAGGAAAACTGTAGCTACAGAAAGTCACCCTCACATTGCCATATATAGCGCAAATAGCACTCGCGTCTGTTGCCAGCAAGTACAGTGTACTGGAATGAAGTGAAGCTACTATTCTTGTCAGTTTCCTGATCAGTTCAATCAGAATTGAACTCGATATTGCGCGTGTTTAAGAAACACAGTTCTTTGTTCTGAGTAAGCTCACTGTTCTGGCCTTATAGGAAACACAGTACTGTTGAAGAGTGTTCTTTTCTCAAAAGCAGAGTGTGTTTATTGTAAGGCGAGCTAGTGTTTGTTTCCCATTGATAAATGGAGTTGAATATTATATAGTTTCTGGATCTACGAGCAATAGTTATTTTCCAGTAAGAAAAGTCACTATTGTGCTCCGCTTGACATACACAGTGCAAATAGAACTCGCGTCTGTTCTCAGCAAGTACAGTGTATTAGACTGAAGAGAAGCTACAGTTATTGTCAGTTTCCTAAGAAGAGTTGAACTACATATAGCACGTCTGTGTAAGGACGCACAGTTCTTTTGTTGTGATCAAGATTGCTCTTCTAGATCTATGGAAAAAAAGTAGAGTAGAAGAGTGCTATTTTCTCAAAAGCAGAGTATGTTTCATTAAGGCAAGCTTGTGTTTGTTTCCCATTCATAAACGGAGTTGAATCACATGCAGTTTCTGGTTCTATGAGCAAGAGCTGTTGTCCGGTTAAGGAAAGTCACTATTGTACTCCCCTTGCCATACACAGTGCAAATAGCACTCGCGTAGGTTCCCAGCAAGTACACTGTATTGGACTGAAAAGAAGCTACTGTTTTTGGCAGTTTCCTAAGCAGAGTTGAACTGAATAATGCCCGTGTGTAGTAACCACAGTTCTTTTGTTGTGAGCAAGCTCACTGTTCTGCCCCAAAAGGAAACACAGTAGAGTAGAAGAGTGCTCTTTTCTCAAAAGCAGAGTGTGTTTCTTGTAAGGCCAGCTAGCGTTTGGTTCCCATTTATAAATGGAGTTGAATAACATCCAGTTTCTGGTCCTATTAGCAAGAGTTGTTTTCTTGTAAGGAAAGTCACTATTGCACCCCCATTACCATACAAAGTGCAAATAGCACTCCTGTCTGTTTTTCAGCAAGTACACTGTATTGGACTGAAGAGAAGCTATTGTTCTTGTAAGTTTCCTAAGCAGAGTTGAACTAGATATGGCCCTTGTGTGTAGGAAGCACATTTCTTTTGTTCTGAGCAAGCTCACTCTTCTGGCCTTACAGGAAACACAGTTGAGCAGAAGAGTGCTGTTTTCTCAAAAGCAGAGTGTGTTCCTTGTAGGGCAAGCTAGCGTTTGTTTCCCATTAAGAAACGGAGTTGATTCACATGCAGTTTCTGCTCCTAAGAGCAAGAGTTTTTTTTTGGTAAGGAAAGTCACTAATGAGTTCCCCTTGCCATACACAGTGCAAATACAACTCACGACTGTTCCCAGCAAGTACAGTGTATTGGACTGAAGAGAAGCTACTGTTCTTGTCAGTTTCCTAAGCAGAGTTGAACTAGATATTGCCCTTGTGTAGGAAGCACAGTTCTTTTGTTCTGAGCAAGCTCACTGTTCTGGCCCCATAGGAAACTCAGTAGAGAAGAAGAGTGCTCTTTTCTCAACAGCAGAGTGTGTTTCTTGTAAGGTGAGCTAGTGTTTGTTTGCCATTCATGAATGGAGTTGACTCTCATACAGTTTCTTGTCCTACAAGCAAGAGTTCTTTTCTTGTAAGGAACGTCACTAGTGTCCTCCCATTGCCATACACAGTGCCAATAGCACTCGCGTCTGTTTCCAGCAAGTACAGTGTATTGGGTGAAGAGCAGCTACTGTTCTTATCACCTTCCTAAGCAGAGTTGAACTAGATATAGCCTGTGTGTGTTGGAAGCACATTTCTTTGTTCTGAGTAAGCTCACTGTTCTGGCCCTATAGGAAACACAGTATTGTAGAAGAGTGCTCTTTTCTCAAAAGCAGAGTGTGTTTCTTGTAAGGCAAGCTAGTGTTTGTTTCCCATTCATAAACGGAGTTGAATCTTATGTAGTTTCTGGTCCTACGAGCAAGAGTTCTTTTCCAATAAGGAAAGTCACTTATGTCCTTTCCTTGCCATATACAGTGCAAATGGCACTCGTGTCTGTTCCCATCAAGTTCAGTGTATTAGACGGAAGAGAAGCTACTGTTTTTGGCAGTTTTCTAAGCAGAGTTGAACTAGATATGGCCCGTGTATGTAGAACGCACAATTCTTTTGTTGTGATCAAGCTCACTCTTCTAGCTCTATAGGAAACCCAGTAGAATAGAAGAGTGCTTTTTTCTCAAAAGCAGCGTATGTTTTTTTAAGGTGAGCTTGTGTTTGTTTCCCATTCATAAACGGAGTTGAATCACATGCAGTTTCTGGTCCTATGAGCAAGAGTTGTTGTCTGGTAAGGAAAGTCACTATTGAACTCCCCTTGCCGTACACAGTGCAAATAGCACTCGCGTCTGTTCCCAGCAAGTACAGTGTATAGGACTGAAGAGAAGCTACTGTTCTTGTCAGATTCCTAAGCAGAGTTGAACTAGATATGGTCCGTGTGTGTAGGAAGCACAGTTCTTTTGTTCTGAGCAAGCTCACTGTTCTGGGCATATAGGAAACACAGTAGAATAGAAGAGTGCTCTTTTCTCAAAAACAAAGTATGTTTCTTGTAAGGCAAGCTAGTGCTTGTTTCCCATTCATAAATGGTGCTGAATTACATTGATATCTGGTTTTACGAGCAACAGTTGTTTTCTGGGTAGCAAAGTCACTAATGCGCTCCCTTTGCCTTACACAGTGCAGATTGCACTCGCGTCTATTACCAGCAAGTACAGTGTATTGGACTGAATAGAAGCTACTGTTGTTGTCAGTTTCCTAAGCAGAGTTGAACTTGTTATGACCCGTGTGTGTAAGAAGCCCATTTCTTTTGTTCTAAGCAAGCTCACTCTTCTGGCACTATAGTTAACACAGTAGTGTAGAAGAGTGCTCTTTTCTCAAAAGTAGATTGTTTTTCTCGTAAGGCAAGCTAGTGTTTGTTTCAAATCAGAAATGGAGTTAAATCACATGCCGTTTCTAGTACCTACCAGCAACAGTTCTTTTTTGGTAAGGAAAGTCCCTAATGCGCTCACATTTCCATACACAGTGCAAATAGCACTCGCGTCTGTTCCCAGCAAGTACAGTGAATTGGACTGAAGAGAAGATAATGTTCTTGACAGTTTCCTAAGCAGAATTGAACTAGATATGGCCCGTGTGTGTAGGAAACACAGTTCTTTTGTTCTGAGCAAGCTCGCATTCTGGCCTTATAGGAAACAGTAGAGTAGAAGAGTGCTCTTTTTTCAAAAGCAGAGTGTGTTTCTTGTAAGGCTAGCTACTGTTTGTTTTCCATTCATAAACGGAGTTGAATCATATGAAGTTTCTGGTTCTATGAGCAAGAGTTGTTCTCTGGTAAAGAAAGTCACTAAGGCACTTCCCTTTCTTACACAGTGCAAATAGCACTCGCGTCTGTTCCCAGTATGTACTGGGTAGCAAAGTCACAAATGCGCTCCCTTTGCCTTAAACAGTGCAGATTGCACTCGCGTCTATTACCAGCAAGTACAGTGTATTGGACTGAATAGAAGCTACTGTTTTTGGCAGTTTCCTAAGCAGAGTTGAACTAGATATGGCCCGTGTGTGGGAAGCACAGTTCTTATGTTCTGAGCAATCTCACTATTCTGGCCATATAGGAAACACAGTAGAATAGAAGAGTGCTCTTTTCTCAAAAACAAAGTGTGTTTCTTGTAAGGCGAGCTAGTGTTTGTGTCCCACTCATAAATGGAGTTGAATCACATGAAGTTTCTGGTCCTACGTGCAAGAGTTGTTTTCTGGTAAGGAAAGTCACTATTACGCTCCCAGTGCCATACACAGTGCAAATAGCACTCGTGTCTGTTTCAAGAAAGTACAGTGTATTGGACTGAAGAGAAGCTACTCTTCTTGTCATTTTCGTAAGCAGAGTATAACTAGATATGGCCCGTGTGTGTAAGAAACACAGTTCTTTTGTTCTGAGCAAAGTCACTGTTCTGGCATTATAGGAACCACAGCAGAGTAGAAGAGTGCTCTTTTCTCAAAATTAGAGTGTCGTTCTTGCAAGGTGAGCTAGTGTTTGTTTCCCATTCATAAACGGAGTTGAATCACATGCAGTTTCTGCTCCTACGAGCAAGAGTTGTTTTCTGGTAAGGAAAATCACTATTGCGCTCCTGTTGTCATACACAGTGCAAATAGCACTCGCCTCTGTTCCCAACAATTACAGTTTTCTGGACTGAAGAGAAGCTAGAGTTCTTGTCAGTTTCATAAGCAGAGTTGCACTAGATATGGCCCGGGTGTGTAGGATGCACAGTTCTTTTGTTCTGAGCAAGCTCACTCTTCTGGCCCTATAGTTAACACAATAGAGTAGAAGAGTGCTCTTTTCTCAAAATCAGCATGTGTTTCTTGTAAGGTGAATTAGTGTTTGTTTACCATTCATAAACGGAGTTGAATCACATTCAGTTTCTGGTCCTACAAGCAAGAGTATTTTCTGGTAAGGAAGGTCACTATTGGGCTCCCATTGCCATACACTGTGCAAATAGCCCATGCCTCTGTTCCCAGCAACTACAGTGTATTGGACTGAAGAGAAGCTACTGTTCTTGTCAGTTTCCTAAGCAGAGTTGAACTAGATATGGCCCGTGTGTGTGGGAAGCACAGTTCTTATGTTCTGAGCAAGCTCAATGTTCTGGCCATATAGGAAACACAGTAGACTAGAAGAGTGCTCTTTTCTCAAAAACAAAGTGTGTTTCTTGTAAGGCGAGCTAGTGTTTGTTTCCCAGACATAAACCAAGTTGAATATCATGAAGTTTCTGGTCCTATGAGCAAGAGTTGTTTTCTTGTAAGGAAAGTCACTTTTGTGCTCCCAGTGGCATACACAGTGCAAATAGAACTCGCATCTGTTTCAGGCAAGTACAGTGTGTTGGACTGAAGAGATGCTCCTGTTCTTGTCAGTTTCCTAAGCAGATTAAAACTAGATATGGCCCATGTGTGTAGGAAGCACAGTTCTTTTGTTCTGAGCAAAGTCACTTTTCTGGCCCTGTAGGAAACACTGTAGAGTAGAAGTGTGCTCTTTCCTCAAAAGCACAGTGTGCTTGTGAATAGGCAATGAAGTGTTGCATTCCCCTTCAAAAAAGGAGTTGAATCATATGCTGTCTCTTGTCCTATGAGCAACAGTTCTTTTTGGGTAAGGAAAGCTAACCAACCCATTGTGAAAAATGTTGGAAACTGTACTTATGGCTGTTCCCAGAATGTACATTGCTTGGATGGAAGAGAAGCTACTGTTGTGCTCAGTTTCACAAGCAGAGTTGAATTAGATATGTCCCATAAGTTTAGTAAGCACAGTTCTTTTGTTTTGAGCTGGCTCACTGTTCTGGATGTATAGGAAACACAATATGGTTGAAGAGAGCTCTTCTCTCAAAAGAAGAGTGTGTTTCTCATTAAGCATCCCTGTGTTCAGTTCGCCTTCATAAATGGAGTTGAATCACATGCTGTCTCTTGAAATATGAGCAACATTTCTTTTTGGGAAAAGAAGGTCACTTTTGGTCTCACATTGAGATGCACAGTACAAATGGCCTCATATCTGTTCCAAGCACGTACACTGCATTGGATGTAAGAGAATCAACTGTATTGTTCAGTTTCCTAAGCAGAATGGAACTATATATGGCATGTGTGTATAGAAAGCACAGTTTTTTTTTCTGATCAAGCTGACAGTTCTGGCTCTATCAGAAACACTTTCGAGTAGAAGAATGCTTTTTTCTCAGAAGTAGAGTGTGTTTCTAATTAGGCAACCCAGTGTTCAATTCCGCTTTAGAAATGGAGTTGAATCACCTGCTGTCTCTTGTCCTATGAGCAACAGTTCTTTTCGGGTATGCAAAAGGTACTCGTGCGTGGTGTATTTTATGTTAATAAATAAAGTTGCCTGGGGTCAGAGCTATTAGAGCCATAGCAAGTGCGTGGCAGTGATGGTGTATGCCTTTAATGACCTGTAGGGCGGTACATACAGGCAGTGACGAGGCAGTCACATGATTGGGTTTACAACCAATAAAAAGCCAGAACCGAGAGACTATAGAGACAGACACACAGGAAGGAGGGCCCCTCTTTCGGAGAGCTCTCTTGGCTGAGGAGAATCCCTGAATCAGGAAGGGTGAGGCTCTTGCTCTGACCTCTTGGCTTTCTTCTCTGAATCGGCTCTGTGTTTTTTGTCTGATAAAACCATTGGCTACATCTACACTGAATTACATCTACACTCGTGTCTGTTCCCAACAAGTACAGTGCATTGCATGGAAGAGAAGTTACTGTTGTGCCCAGTTTCTTAAGCAGAATTGAACTAGATATGGCCAATGTATTTAGGAAGAACAGTTCTTTTATTCTGAGCAAGCTCATTTTTCTGGCTGTATAGGAAACACACAAGAGTAGAAGAGTGCTTTTTCTCAAAAGCAGAGTGTATTTCTCAAAATGAACCCAGTGTTGAATTCCTTTTCACAAATGGAGTTGAATTACATGCTGCTGTCTCTTTTCCTACGTGCAATAGTTCTTTTCTGTTAAGGAAAGTCATGACTGGGCTCCCAATGAGATTGACGGTGGAAATGGCACTCGCTTCTGTTCCCTGCAAGTTCAGTGCATTCGATGGAAGAGAATGTACTGTTGTGCTCAGTTTCCTAAGCAGAGTTGACCTAGATATAGTCCATTTGTGTAGGAAGCACAGTTCATTTGTACTGAGCAATCTCACTGTTCTGGCTGTGTAGGAAAAACAGTAGAGTAGAAGAATGCTCTTTTTTTCAAAAGCTAGGAGTTTTTGTCGTTAGGTAACCAGAGTTGAATTCCCCTTCTTAAACAGAGTTCTATCACATGCTGTCTCTCATTCTATGAACAACAGTTCTTTTCAGATACGGAAAGTCACTGTTGAACTACCTTTGAGATACACAGTGCAAAAGGTACCAACGTCTGATCCGAGAAAATACAGTGAATTGATGGAAGAGAAGCTACTGTTGTGTTCAGTTTCCTAACCAGAGTTTAACTAGATATGACCCTTGTGTATAGGAAGCACAGTTCTTAGGTTCTGAGCAATATCACTGTTTAGCTGTACAGGATGCACAGTAGAGTAGAAAAGTTCTCTTTTCTCAAAATCACAGTGTGTTTCTCGTTAGGCAATCCAGTGTTCAATTCCCCTTGGTAAAAGGAGTTGAATCACAAGCTGTCTCTTTTCCTAAGAGCAACAATATGTTTTGCGTAATGAAATTCACTATTCGTCTCCCATTGTGAAACAAAGTGGAAATGGAACTAACGTCTGTTCCCAGCAAGCACAGTGCATTGGATGCCAGTGAAGCTACTGTTGCGCTGAGTTTCCTTTGCAGAATTGAACTAGATATGGCCCATGTGTGTATGAAGCACAGTTCTTTTGTTCTGAGCAAACTCACTGTTCTGGCTGTACAGGAAACACAGTAGAGTAGAAGAGTGCTCTTTTCTCAAAAGCAGAGAATGTTTCTCATTAAGCAACCCAGTTTTAAATCCCCCTTCACAAACGGAGTTGAATCACATGCTGTCTCTAGCCTATGAGCAACAGTTCTTTTCTGGTAAGGAAAGGCACTTTTGGACTCCTATTGAGATACACAGTGCAAATGGGACTCACATCTTTTCCCAGCAAGTACAGTGCATTGTATGGAACAGAAGTTACTGTATTAATCAGTTTTCCAAGAAGAGTTGAACTACATTTGGCTCTTGTGTAGGAAGCACAGTTCTTTTGTTCTGCGAAAGCTCACTGTTCTGGCTGTATAAAAAATATAGTAGAGTAGAAGGGTGCTCTTTTCTCAAAAACAGAGTGTGTTTCTGGTTAGGCAACACAGTTTTGAATTCTGCTTCATAAAAGGAGTTAAATCACAAGCTGTCTCTTGTCCTAGGAGCAACAGATCTTTTTGGGTTAGGAAAGTCACTATCGGCCTCCCATTTTGATTCAAGGTAGAAATGACACTCGCGCCCTTTCCCAGTAAGTACAGTGCAATGAATGGAAGAGAAGCTACTGTTGTGTTCAGTGTCCTTAGGAGAGTTGAACTAGATATGGCTCTTGTGTAGGAAACACAATTCTTTTGTTCTGAGCAAGTTTACTGTTCTGGCTGTATAGGAAACACAGTAGAGTAGGACAGTGCTCTTTTCTCAAAAGCAGTGTGTGTTTCCCATTAGGCAACCCACTGTAGAATTCCCTCTCCTAAAAGGAGTTGAATCACATGCTGTCTCTGTTCCTATGAACAACACTACTTTTCAGGTAAGGAAAGTCACTATTGGGCACTAACTGCGATACAAGGTGGAAATGGCATTCATGTCTGTTCCCAGCAAGTTCAGTGCATTGGATGTAAGAGAAGCTACTATTGTGCTCAGTTTCCTATGGAAAGTTGAACTAGATATGGCCCGTGTGTGTAGGAAGCATTGTTCTTTTGTTCTGAGCAAGCTCACAGTTCTTCCTCTATAGGAAACACAATAAAGTGAAAGAGTGCTCTTTTCTCAAAAAGAGCGTGTGTTTCTCATAAGGCAATTCAGTATTGGATCCTCTTCATAAATGGAGTTCAGTCACATGCTGTCTCTTGTTCTATGAGCAACAGGTCCTTTTGGGTAAGGAAATTCACTATTGAGCTTCCATTGAGATACACAGTAGAAAAGGCACTGGCATATGTTCCCAGCAAGTACAGTGCATTGCATGGAAGAGAAGCTACTTTTGGCTCAGTTTCCTAAGCAGAGTTGAACTAGATATGAACTAGATATGTGTTTAGGAAGCACAGTTGTTTTGTTCTGAGCAAGCTCACTGTTCTGGCTGTATAGGAAACACCGTTGATAATACAAAGCTCTTTTCTCAAAGCAGAGTGTGATTCTCCTTGGGCAACCCGGTGTTGAATTCCTCACCAAAACAGAGTTGAATCACGTGCTGTTCCTTGTCCTATGAGCAACAGTTCTTTGAGGGTAAAGAAAGTTATTATTGGTCTCCCATTGAGATACAAGGAGGATATGGCACTCACATATGATTCCAGCAGGTACAGTGCATAGGATGGAAGATATGCTACTGTTTTGTTCATTTTCCAAAGCAGAGTTAAACTATATATGGTGCGTGAAACTAGGAAGCACAGTTCTTTTGTTCAGAGCAAGCTCACTGTACTGGTAAGATAGGAAACATGGAAGAATAGAAGAGTGCTTTTTTCTCAAAAGCAGAGTGTGTTGCTCATAAGACAACCCAGTATTGAATTCACGGTCATAAACCAAGTTGAATCACATTCTGTGTCTTGTCCTACTAGCAACAATGCTTTTCGAGTAAGGAAAGTCAGAATTGAGATCCCATTGATATACAATGGAAATGGCACTTTTTTCTGTTCCAAGAAAAAATAACTCATTTGATGGAAGAGAACCTAATGTTGGACTGAGTTTCCTAAGCAGAGTCCAACTTTATGTGACTTGTATGTGTAGGAAGCACAGTTCTTTTGTACTGAAAAAGCTCCCTGATATGTCAGTAGAGGAAACACAGTAGAATAGAAGAGTGTTCTTTTCACAAAATAAAAGAGTGTTACTCTTTAGTCAACCCATTCTTGAATTCCCCGTCATAAACAGAATTGAATCCCATGCTGTCTTTTGTCCTATGAGCAACAGAACTTTTCAGGTAAGGAAAGTCACTATTGAGCTGCCATTGAGATAAACAGTGAAAAGGGCACTGGCATCTGTTCCGAGAAAGTACAGTGGCTTGGTTAAAGAGACGCTACTGTTGTGCCCAGTTTCCTAAGCAGAGTTAAAGTAGATATAGCTGTTTTGGGTAGCACAGTTCTTTTATTCTGAGCAAGCTCACTATTCTGGCTCTGTAGGAAACACAGCAGAGTATAAGAGTGCTATTTTCTGAAGATCAGAGTGTGTTTATCGTTAGGCAACCCAGTGTTGAATTCCCCTTTATAAAAGGAGTTGAATCACATGCTATCTATTGTCTTAAGAGCAAAAGTTCTTTTCTGGTAAGAAAAGTCACTATTGGGCTCCCATTGAGATGCACAGTGCAAATAGCACCCTCGTCTCTTTCCAGCTAGTACAGTGCATTGGATGGAAGAGAAGGTATTGTGCTCAGTTTCATAAGCAAGTTTGAACTAGATAAGGCCCGTGTGTGTAGGAAGCACAGTTCTTTTGTTCTGAGCAAGCCCCTTGCTCTGGTTGTATAGGGAACACTGTAGAGTAGAAGAGTGCTCTTTTCTCAAAAGCAGAGTCAGTTTCACATTAGGCAAAACAGTGTTGAATTCCCTTTCATATATGAAGTTGAATCACAGGCTGTCTCTTGTCCTATGAGCAACAGATTTTTTCGAGTAAGGGAAGTCACTATTGGGCTTCTTTTTAGGTACACAGTGGAAATCACATTTGCATATGTTTCCAGCATATACAGTACATTGATGGAAGAGAATCTACTGTTTTGCTCAGTTTCCTAAGTAGAGTTGAAATAGATATGGCCTGAACATGTAGTAAGCACAGTTATTTTGTTCTGAACAAGTTCATTGTTCAGCCTGTAAAAGAAAAAAACAGAAGAGAAGAAGAGTGATTGTTTTTCAAAAGCAGACTATGTTTCTTGTTAGGCAAGCAAGTGTTGAATTCTCCTTCAAAAGGGAGTTGAATCACATGCTATCTCTTGTCCTACGAGCAACAGTTCTTTTCAGGTTAGGAAAGTCACTATTGGATTCTACTTGAGAACACAGTAGTAATGGCATACTGCCTGTTCCCAGCAATTAGAGTGCATTGGATGGAAAAGAAGCTAGTGTTGTGCTCAATTTCCTAAGCAGAGAAGAACAAGATATGGCACACATTTGTAGTAAGCACAGATCTTTTGTTCTCAGAAATTTCACTGTTCTGGTTTAATAGGAAACACAGTAATGGAGAATAGTGATCTTCTCTAAAAAGCAGAGTGTGTTTCTCATTTGGAAACCCTGTGTAGAATTCCATTTAATAAACGATGTTGAATCACATGCTATCTCTTGTCCTCCCTGCAAAAGTTTTTTTTCAGGTAAGGAAAGTAACTATTGAGCTCCCATTGGGATACACAGTGAAATGGCACTCACGTCTGCTCCCAGCAAGCACAGTGCAAGAGAGGCTACTATTGTGCTCAGTTTCCTAAGCAGAGTTGAAGTAGATATGGCCCATGTGTATAGGAAGCACAATTCTTTTGTTCTGAGCAAGCTCACTGTTCTGGCTCTATAGTAAACACAGTAGAGTAAAAGAGTGCTCTTTTCTCAAAAAGAGAGTATGTTTCTCATAAGGTAACCCAGTATTGAATTCCCTTTCATAAAATGAGTTTAGTCACATGCTGTCTCTTCTCCTATGAGCAACAGTTCTTTTTGGGTAAGGAAAGTCACAATTGGGCTTCCATTGAGATACACATTGGATATGATACTAACATATGTTCCCAGCAAGTACAGTGCATTCCATGGAAGAGAAGCTACTTTTGGCTCAACTTCCTAAGCACAAATGAACTCGATATGGCCCAAGTGTTTAGCAAGCACAGTTCTTTTGTTCTGGGCAAGCTCACTGTTCTGGCTGTATAGGAAACACAGTTGATAGTACAATGCTCTTTTCTCAAAGCAGATTGTGATTCTCCTTAGGCAAACCAGTGTTAAATTCCTCATCAAAAACCGAGTTGAATCACATGCTGTTCCTTGTCCTATGAGCAACAGTTATTTTCGTTGAAAGAAAGTCACTATTGGTCTCCCATTGAGATACTAAGAGGATATGGCACTCGCATCTGTTCCCAGCAAGTACACAGCATTGGATGGAAGAGAAACTACTGTTTTGCTCACTTTCATAAGCAGAGTTGAACTATATGTGGCACGTGAAAGTAGGAAGCACAGTTCTTTTGTTCAGAGCAAGCACACTGTTCTGGTTAAATAGGAAATACAGAAGAGTAGAAGAGTGCTTTTTTCACAAAACCGAGTATGTTGCTAATAAGGCAACCCAGTATAGAATTCACCTTCATATATGGAGTTGAATCACATGCTGTAACTTGTCCTACTGGCAACATTTCTTTTCGGGTAAGGAAAGTCAGTATTGGGATCCCATTGATATACACAACAGAAATGGCTCTCGTGTCTGTTCCCAGAAAGAACAGTGCATTGGATGGAAGAGAACCTACTGTTGTGCTGAGTTTCCTAAGCAGAGTTGAACTTTATATGCCTCGTATGTGTAGGAAGCACAGTTCTTTTGTTCTGAGAAAGCTCACTGTCCTGGCTGTATAGGAAACACAGTAGAGTAGAAGAGTGCTCTTTTCTCAAAATCAGAGTAATTTCCTCATTAGGCAACCCAGTGTTTAATTCCCCTTCATAAACAGAACTGAATCACATGCTGTCTCTTGTTCTAAGAGAAACAATATTTTTGGGTAAGGAAAGACACTCTTTGGCATCTGTTGACATATACAGTGGAAATGGCACTGGAATCTTCTCCCAGAAATTGCAGTGTATTGAATGGAAGAGAGGCTATGGTTGTGCCCAGTTTCTTAACAAGAGTTGAAATAGATATGGCTCATTTGATTAGGAAGCACAGTTCTTTTGTTCTGAGCAAGCTCACAGACTAGCTGTATAGGAAACACAGTAGTGAAGGAGAGTGCTCTTTT
Source organism: Peromyscus eremicus (assembly GCF_949786415.1). Lineage (NCBI taxonomy): Eukaryota > Metazoa > Chordata > Mammalia > Rodentia > Cricetidae > Peromyscus > Peromyscus eremicus. The sequence continues at coordinate 144,656 of NW_026734940.1, read as the reverse complement.
CTCCAAAGCAGAGTGTGTTTCTCAATATGCTACACAGTGTTGAATTCCCTTTCATAATTGGAGTTGAATCACATGCTGTCTCTTGTCCTATGAGTAACAGTTCTTTTCGGGTAAGAAATGTCACTATTGGACTCCCATTGAGGTACACAATATAATGGCACTTACATCTGTCCCCAGCAAGTACAGTACATTGGATGGCAGAGAAGCTACTGTTGTGCACAGTTTCTGAAACAGAGTTGAACAAGATATCGCCCATGTTTATAGGAAGCACAGTTCTTTTGTTCTGATCAAGCTCACTGTTCTGGCTCTATAGGAAACACATTAGAGTAGAAGAGTGCTCTTTTCAAAAGCAGAGTGTGTTTCCCATTAGGCACACCAATGTTTAATTCCCCATTGTAAACGAAGTTGAGTCACATGCTGTCTCTTGTCCTATGAGTAACAGCACTTTTTGTGTAAGGATATTAACTGTGGGTTCCCATTGAGATACACAGTGGAAGTGGATCTCGCCTCTGTTCCCAGGAAGTACAGTGCGTTAGATGGAAGAGAAGATACTGTTGTCCTCAGTTTCCTAAGCAGAGTTGAAATACATATGGCCCACGCATTTAGGAAACACATTTCCTTTGTTCTGAGTAAACTCAATGTTCTGGTTGTATAGGAAACACAGTGAAGTAAAGAGTGCTCTTTTCTCAGAAGCAGATTGTGTTTCTTGTTAGGCAAAACAGTGTTCAATTTCCTTTCATAAATAGAGTTGAATCACATGCTGTATCTTCTTCTATGAACAACAGTTCTTTTCGGGTAAGGAAAGTCAACATTGGGCTCCCTTTGAGATACACAGTGGAAAAGACACTCGCGTCTCTACCCAGCTAGTACAGTGCATTGGATGGAAGAGAAGCTAGTGTTGTGCTGAGTTTCCCTAGTAGAATTGATCTAGACATAGCCGTGTTTTAGGAGAAACAGGTCTTTTGTTCTGAGCAAGCTCAATGTTCTGGCCCTATAGGAAACACAGTAGAGTAGAAGAGTGGTCTTTTTTCAAAATTGGAATGTGTTTCTCGTTAGGAAATTGAGTATTGAATTCCCCTTCAGGAATGGAGTTGAATCACACCCTTTCTCCTGTTCTATGAACAACAGTTCTTTTCTGGTAAAGAAAGTCCCTATTTGGATTCCATTGAGATACACAGTGCAAATGGCACTCGCATCTGATCCCAGCAAGTACAGTGCATTGATTGTAAGAGAAGCTACTGTTTTGCGCACTTTCCTAAGTGTTAGACAAACAAGTGTTGAATTCCCCTTCATAAATGGAGTTTAATTAAAGCTGTCTCTTGTCCCATTAGCAACTTTTTCTTTGGGTGAAGAAAGTCATTATTGGGCTCCCATTGTGAAACAAAGTGGAAAGGGTTCTCACATCTGTTCCCAGCAATTAGAGTACAATGGATGGAAGTGAAGATACTGTTGTCCTCAGTCAGCTAAGCAGAGTTGAAATAGATATAGCGCATGTGTAGTAAGGCCAGTTCTTTTTTCTAATAAAGCTCACTGTTCTGACTGTGTCGGAATCAAAGTGGAGTAGAAGAGTGCTCTTTTCTGAAAAGCAGAGTGTTGAATTCTGACTCATAAACTGAGTTGAATCACATCCTGTCTCTTTCCTAAGAGCAACAGTTTTTTTGGGGTAAGGAAATTCAATCCCATTGAGATACAAAATGCTAATGGCACTCGTGTCTGTTCCCAGCAAGTACAGTGCATTAGATGGAAGTGAAATTTCTGTTTTGCTCAGTTTCCTAAGTGGAGTTGAATTAGATATGGCTCATGTGTTTACGAAGCACAGTTCTTTTGTTCTGAGTAAGCTCACTGTTCTGGCTGTATAGGAAACACACTAGAGTAGAGTGCTCTTTTCTCACATGCAGAATGTGTTTCACATTAGGTAACCTAGTGATCAGTTCCCATTCAAAAATGAAGTGAAATTACAAGCCGTCTTCTCTCCTTGTGCAACAGTTCTTTTAGGGTAAGGAAAGTCACTATTGGGCTCCCATTGAGATAAACATTAGAAATGGCACTTGAGTCTGTTCCTGGCAAGTACAGTGCATTGGATGGAGGAGAAACTACTTTCTCTCAGTTTCCTAAGTGGAGTTGAACTAGATATGGCCCATCTGTGTCTGAAGCACAGCTCTTTTGTTATGAGTAAGTTCACTGTTCTGGCTGTAGAGGAATCACACCAGATTATAGATTTAGGAAATTTTTATGTACCACATCCAATGGCTATTGTACAAAATATTGGCACAAAGTTGGGCTATTCAACATTCCCTGTGGGAGAACCCTCCATTGAAATCTTTTAACTGGTTGAGAATTATTATAAGTAGGCACTGTGAAAGCAAATCTTTCTCTGTCTTTTCCTTGTAAGGTTATTGAAAAGAAACAGTCTTTTAAATCAATAACTATGACAGGCCATCCTTTTGGTAACAGAGTAGGCAAAGGAATTCCAGATTGTAAAAAGCCCATTGGCTGAATTACTTTGTTAATTGCTCTAAGGTCTGTTACCATTCTCCATTTACCAGATTTCTTTTTAATAACAAATACAGGAGAATTCCAAGGGCTGGTTGATTCTTCAATATGATGAGCATTTAACTGTTCTTGTACTAGCTCTTCTAAAGCCTCGAGTTTCTCTGTTGTTAAAGGCCATTGCTGAACCCATACAGGCTTGTCTGTTGACCATTTTAAAGGTAGAGCTGTTGTTGTTTTTGGAAAATTATCAGTTGTTGTGCCCTGTTCTTGTATGACATGGATGGCTGGTGAGCACTCATTAGAATAATATCTTTTAATATTTCTCTCAGAAACATGTACTAATTTATGATTTGTTTCTGAGATTGGAGGGATATTAATCTGAGTATTCCATTATTGTAACAAGTCTCGACCCCATAGGTTCATAGCTATGTTAGCCATACATGGTTTTAATTTTCCTTTCTGTTCTTCTGGTCCTATACATTCAAGACATCTTGCACTTTTTTTCACTAGAGATAATGTCCCAATTCCTAACAGTTGTACGTTTACCTCTTGAAGAGGCCAAGATGGATGCCAAAATTCTGGTGCAATTATGGTAATGTCTGCACCTGTGTCTACCAGACCAGACAACAAAACATCATTTATCTTTATTGTTAGTTTTGGTCTTTGTTCATTAATAGAAGTTTGCCAAAAAATTTTCTTTATGTTTTTTCCTGAATTTCCTATTTTCTCTGTTTCATCTTCTCAACCAACATGATTTATTCCAATAGACATTTGGTTATTTAGTTGCTTTGAGTAAGGGTTTCCTCTACAACTGCAGGAAAGGTTTGAACTGGATTTACGGTGGGGGCCTGCCTGAGGCCCCTCTGGGAGTTTCTCGAAGCTCCAGGCAGAGGATTAACCTGTCTGTCCCTTGTTGATCTACATTTGTTGGTCCAGTGTTTTCCCTTACCACACCTTCTGCATACTCCAGAAGGAAGGGGCATTCTGTTGCCAGTGTTCCTTGAAGAAACATTATTTCTAGGAATGACCTGTTTACAATCACTTTTCAAAAGTCCTTGCTTTCCACATCCAAAACATCTAACATTTCTCAAACCTTTTGAAATTGCTTTTCCTACCCACATATCATCATGGTCATAAGCCTCAACATTAACTGTGTCTCTAATCCAATCTTCCAAAGGTGCAGATCTTGCCTTTAATGGCCTGATTATTCTTTTGCATGCTGCATTTGCATTCTCAAAGGCCAAAGATTCAATTATTATCTGACTAGCCTCTGAATTCGGGACCATTTTTTGTACTGTTGAAGTCAATCTGTGTAAGAAATCTGTGAAAGATTCTTTTGGGCCCTGTATAACCTTTGTAAATGACTCAGTTTTTTTCCTGGTTCTTCAACTCTGTCCCATGTATTCAAAGCTACAGTTCGACATAGAACTAGGGCTTGGAAATCATATGAACATTGTGTTTGTACTGAAGCATATTGGCCTTCTCCAATAAGCTGATCCTGGAAGACTTGTATTCTGCTATCCCTCCATTGTTTTTCTATATTTTTAGCCTCATTATTGAACCACATTTTCCACTGGAGATTTTGTCCGGATTCAAGAACAGCCTGTGCAAATCTCGCCAGTCCTTTGGTAGAATCCTATTACAAGTTGACCAGGTGTTTAACATTTGCTTTACATATGGAGAGTGCATGCCATAAGATGCTATTGCCTCCTTAAATTTTCTTAAGTCTAACATTTTAACTGGAACCCAATTATTTTGTTCATTCTCTTCATCAGGTAGCTGCTGTATGGCTACTGGATAAATTAAGGGTGATTGTTTGAAAACTGGCTTTCTTTCTATAACCTTATGATCCAATTTTGAAACAACTTCACTATTTCTTCTGTCTGAATTTGAATTTCTCTATAATTCATTTTTACCGGTTTAACAGGTTTTTGTAAGACTGTTATCCTGGCCCTTAAATTGAGTATCTTTTTAAATAGTAAAATGAGGATAAGAAAAGTAATAAACTGAATAATTCGATCAATATTAATCTTGTCATATAGTTGTTCCATTGTCAGAGTGCCTAAAATTTCAAACAAAGCCCAATTTTCTTCCAATGTACACATAAAGCCCATTTTTTTAATGTAGAAAAAAAATTCTCTTTTAAATAGATATGTTAATTGACTTACTATGTGTTGCTGGAGAATTTCTCTCCAGCTCCTGCCACCAATGAATGACTGTCCAGGCTGCCAGCTGTCTCTGTCTACCCTACAAGACTCCTAAAAGTTGCTTATATCCTTCTCCATTTCTCAGGTAGTAATATATCCTTCTGAGGTCTTTGATGTGGTTAAAGACTAGATACTTACAATTTTCCTTAGTTATAATAAAAGATAAGTTAGATATAAAACCTTAAACTTACACATATAAGATAGATAGGATCTCTTCTTTAATATTGTAACTGTAATTCTTGCTTGATAATTGTTTTGTTATATGTAATTTTACTATGTTAAAGTTAAAACCTTCCTTTTTAAGAAAAGAAAAGGGGAAGTGCTGTGGGATGGTCTGTATGTCAAGTGTGTTGCTGATTGGTCAGTAAATAAATCACTGATTGGCCATTGGCTAGGCAGGAAGTATAGGCGGCACAAGGAAAAGAATTCTGGGAAGTGGAAGGCTGGGAGAGAGACACTGCCAGCCGCCATCAGGACAAGGAAGATGTAAGGTACCAGTAAGCCATGAGCCATGTGACAAAGTAAAGATTAATAGAAATGGGCTAAATATAAGAGTAAGAGCTAGACAATAACAGGCCTGAGCTAATGGCCAAGCAGTTTAAATAACGTAAGAGTCTGTGTGTTTATTTTATAAGTGGGCTCTGGGACTGGCGGGACTTGGTGCCGGGAGCTGGAGAGAAATTCTCCAGCCTGAGAGAGATTTGCCCTGACCGTGGGCCAGGCAGGAAAACTCTAGCTACAACTATGTCTGTAGAACAGTAGAATCTCAGGGAATTTCAAAACAGCCACCTGGTGTTCCAGGTGTGAAGAGAGAGAGAGAGAGAGAGAGAGAGAGAGAGAGAGAGAGAGAGAGAGTAGCTGCTTGAGCCGAGTCAAGCTTTGCCTTTACAGGCAGGGGCCCTGTTCGGCAGGGCAGGCCTGAGTTGTTTGTAGCAGTTGCAAGTAGCTCCAGCTGCGGGTCAGCCAGGCCTGGGCCCGAGCTAGGCAGCCAGGCCGCCCAGGCTGGAAACCAGACCTGCCGCCAAGCCAAGTCAAGCGGTTTTTAATGGATTCTTGTCATGTTGGGCGCCAAATATAGATGCAAACAAACTTCTTATTAAATAAGAAACACAAAACCAATGCAAAGAAGAAAGCCAAGAGGTCAGACCTAAGAGCTAAAACCTTACCCTTCCTCCTGCAGTGGTCCTACCTCTCCAAACCAGAGCTACCCCTGTGTTAAAGTCTTTATATAGAGTTCCTGTTCTGTCTTCTCATTGGTTGTAAACCCAACCACATGACCGCCTCATCACGGCCTGTCTGTATAGGCCTCCAGGTTTTCCATTATTGGTATTGAGGTTAAAGGCATGTGTATCCAATAATGGCTGTATCCCTGAACACACAGAGACTTACCCAGCTCTGCCTACCAAGTGCTGGGATTAAAAGCGTATGCCACCACTGCCCTGCTTTCCTATGGCTTGTTAATAGCTCTGACCCCCAGGCAACTTTATTTATTAACATACAAATAACATTTTAATACAAATAAAATATCACAATAATCCATGGTTCATTTCCTGTTCAAAAATGGAGTTGTATTACATGCTCTCTCTTTTCCTATGAGCAACAGTTCTTTTCAGGTAAGGAAAGTCACTATTGTGCTCCCATTGCTATACACTGTGCAAAGAGCAGTCATGTCTGTTCCGAGCAAGTACAGTGTATGGGACTGAAGAGAAGATACTGTTCTTGTCAGTTTCCTAAGAAGAGTTGAATTAGATATGGCCCGAGTGTGTAGGAAGCACAGTTTTTTTCTTCTGAGCAAGCTCACTGCTCTGGCTCTGTAGGAAAAACAATAGTGAAGGAGAGAGTTCTTTTCTCAAAAACAGAGTGTGTTTCTTGTAAGGCGAGCTAGTTTTGGTTTCTCCTTCATAAATGGAGTTGAATCACATGCAGTTTCTGTTTTATGAGCAAGAGTTCTTTTCTGGTAACGAAAGTCACTATAGAGCTCTCTTTGCCATACACAGTGCAAATAGCTCTCGCGTCTCTTCCCAGCAAGTATAGTGTATGAAATGCAGGAGAAGTAACTATTCTTTTGAGTTTCCTAAACATATTTGAAGTAGATATGTCCAGAGAGTTTAGGATGCGCAGTTCGTTTGTACTGAGCAAGATTACTGTTCTGGCCCTATAGGAAGCACAGCTGAGTAGAGGAGTGCTCCTTTTTCAAAAGCAGAATGTGTTTCTTGTAAGGCAAGCTAATTTTGGTTTCCCCTTGATAATCCGAGTTGAATCCCATGCAGTTTCTGGTCCTACGAGCAAGAGTTCTTTTCTGGTAAGAAAATCCCTATTGAGCTCCCATTGCCATACAGAGTGCAAATAGCACTGGTATCTCTTCCCAGCAAGTACAGTGTATGGGACAGAAGAGAAGCTACTGTTCTTGTCAGTTTCCTTAGCATAGTTGAACTAGATATGGCCTTTGTGTGTAGGAAGCATAGTTCTTTAGTTCTGAGCAAACTCACTGTTCTGGCTCTACAGGAAACACAGTAGAGAAGGGGAGTGCTCCTTTTTCAAAAGCAGATTGTGTTTGTTTTAAGGCGAGCTAATTTGCATTTCCCCTTGATAATCGGAGTTGAATCACATGCAGTTGCTGGTCTTATGAGCAAGAGTTTTTTTCTGATAAGGAAAGTCACTACTGTGTTCCCATAGCCATACACAGTGTAAATAGCACTGGCGTCTCTTCCCAGCAAGTACAGTGTATGAGACGCAAGAGAAGCGACTGTTCTTGTCAGGTTTTCTAAGCAGAGTTGAACTACGTATGGCCCATATGTGTATGAAGTACAGTTCTTTTGTTCTGAGCAAACACACTGTTCTGACTATAGAGGAAACACAGTAGAATAGGGCAGTGCTCCATTCTCAAAAGCAGAGTGTGTTTCTAGTAAGGCGATCTTGTGTTAGTTTTCACTTCATAAATGGAGTTGAGTCACATGCAGTTTCTCGTCTTCTGAGCAAGAGTTCTTTTCTGGTAAGGAAAGTCACTATTGCACTCCCATTGCCATTCACAGTGTAAACAGCTCTCGCGTCTGTCCCCAGCAAGTACAGTGTATGGGAATGAAGAGATGATACAGTTCTTGTCAGATTCCTAAGCAGAGTTGAACTAGATATGGACAGTGTATGTAGGAAGCACAGTTCTTTTGTTCTGAGCAAGATCACTGTCTTGGCTATATAGGAATCACAGTAGAGTAGGAGAATGCTCCATTATCAAAAGTAGAGTGTTTTTCTTGTAAGGCGAGCTAGTGTTGGTTTCCCCTTCATAAATGGAGTTGAATCACATGCAGTTTCTGGTCCTATGAACAAGAGTTCTTTTCTGGTAAGGAAAGTCACTATTGTCCTCCCATAGCCACACAGTGCAAATAGCACTCGCATCTATTCTCAGCAAGTACAGTGTATGGGACGGAAGTGAAGCTACTGTTCTTGTCAGTTTCCTAAACAGAGTTTAACTAGATATGGCCAGAGTGTTTATAAAGCACAGTTCTTTTGTACTGAGCAAGATCACTGTTCTGACTCTTTAGGAAAAACAGTAGAGGAGTAGAGTGCTCCTTTTTCAAAAGCCGAGTGTGTTTCTTGTAAGGCCAGCTACTTTTGGTATCCCCTTCATAAATGGAATTGAGTCACATGCAGTTTCTGGCCCTACTAACAAGAGTTATTTTCTGGTAACGAAATTACTATAGTGTTCCCATTGACGTACACAGTGCAAATAGCACACAGGTCTGTTCCCAGCATGTACAGTGTATATGACACATGAGAAGCTACTGTTCTTGTCAGATTCCTACACAGAGATGAACTAGATATGGCCCGTGTTTGTCAAAAGCACAGTTCATTTGTTCTGAGCAGGCTCACTGTTCTGGCTTGTAGGATACACAGTAGAGTAGGAGAGTGCTCCTTTCTCAAAAGCAGAGTGTGTTTCCTGGAAGGTGAGCAAGTGTTAGTTTCCACTTCATAAATGCAGTTGAATCACATGCTGTTTCTGTTCCTATTTGCAAGAGTTCTTTTCTGGTAAGGAAAGTCACTATTGTGATCCCATTTCCATCCACAGTACAAATAGCACTCGCGTCTGTTCCAAGCAAGTACAGTGTATTGGACAGAAGAGAAGCTACTGTTCTTGTCAGTTTCCTAAGCAGAGTTGAACTAGATATGGCCCGTGTATGTAGGAAGCACAGTTCTTTTGTTCTGATCAAGGTCACTGTTCTGGCTGTATAAGAAACACTGTAGAGTAAAGCACTGCTCTTTCTCAAGCTCAGTGTGTTTCATGAAAGGCGAGTTAGTGTTAGTTTCCACTTAATAAATGGAGTTGAATTCCAGGCAATTTCTGGTCCTATGAGCTAGAATTCTTTCTGGTAAGGAAAGTCACTATAGCATACCCATTGCCATACACAGTGCAAATATCCCTCCCGTATATTCCCAGCAAGTACAGTGTATGGGATGCAAGAGAATCTACTGTTCTTGTTAGTGTCCTAAGCAGAGTTGAACTAGATATGGCCTGTGTATGTAAGAAGCACAGTTTTTTGTTCTGAGCAAGATTACTGTTCTGGCTATATAGGTAACACAGTAGAGTAGGGCAGTGCTCCTTTCTCAAAAGCAGAGTGTTTTTCTTGTAAAGCAAGCTAGTGTTAGTTTCCACTTCATAAATGGAGTTGAATCACATGCAGTTTCTGGCCCTATGAGCAAGATTTCTTTTCCCTTAAGGAAAGTCACTATAGTTCTCCCATTGCAATTCAATGTACAAATAGCCCTCACATCACTATAGCGCACCCATTGCCATACACAGTGCAAATAGCCCTTGCGTCTGTTCCCAGCAAGTACACTCCATGGGACGCAAGAAAAGCGACTGTTCTTGTCAGTTTCCTAAGCAGAGTTGAACTAGATATGGCCTGAGTGTGTAGGAAGCACTGTTCTTTTGTTCTGATTAGGCTCACAGTTCTAGCTATATAGGAAACTCAGTAGAGTAAGGGATTGTACTTTTCTAAAAAACAGAGTGTGTTTCTGGTAAGGCGAGCTGGTGTTGGATTCCCCTACATAAATGAGTGGAATCACATGCAGTTTCTGGTCATACGAGCAAGAGTTCCTTTCTGGTAAGGAAAGTCACTATAGAGGTCCCATTGCCATACACAGTGCAAACAGCACTGTCGTCTGTTCCCAGCAAGTACAGTGTATGAGACAGAAAAGAAGCTACTGTTCTTATCAGTTTTTTAAGCAGAGTTGTACTAGATATGGCCCGATTGTGTAGGAAGCACAGTTCTCTTGTTCTGAGCAAGCTCATTGTTCTGGCTCTAAATGAAAAACAGTAGAGTAGGGGAGTGCTCATTTCTCAAAAGCAGATTGTGTTTCTTGTAATGCAAGCTAGAGTTGATTTCCTCTTCATAATTGGAGTTGAATCACATGCAGTTTCTGCTCCTAGGAGCAAGAGTTCTTTTCTAATAAGGAAAGTCACTATTGTGTTCCTATAGCCATACACAGTGCCAATAGCTCTCGCATATGTTCCCACCAGTACAGTGTATGAGTCCCAAGAGAAGCAACTGTTCTTGTCAGTATCCTAAGCAGAGTTGAACTAGATATGGCCCATGTGTTTAGGAAGCACAGTTCTTTTGTTGTGAGCATGCTCACTGTTCCGGCTCTTCAGGAAACATAGTAGAGAAGGGGAGTGCTCCTTTTTCAAAAGTGGAATGTGTTTCTTGCAAGGCGAGCTAGTGTTAGTTTCCACATCATAAATGGAGTTGAATCACATAAAGTTTCTGGTCCTATGAGCAAGAGTTCTTTTCTTGTAAGGAAAGTCACTATTGTGCTCCCATTGCCATACTCCGTGCAAATAGCACTCCTGTCTGTTCCCAGCAAGTACAGTGTATGGGAGATCAGAGAAGCTACACTTCTTGTCAGTTTCCTAAGCAGAGTTGAACGAGATATGGCCCGAGTGTGTAGGAAGCAAAGTTCTTTTTTCTGAGCAAGTTCACTGTTCTGGCTGTATAGGAAACACAGCAGAATAAGGGAGTGTTCCTTTCTCAAAAGCAGAGTGTGTTTCTTGTAAGGCGAGCTAGTGTTGGTTTCACCTTCATAAATGGAGTTGAATCACATGAAGTTTCTGGTCCTATGAGCAAGATTTCTTTTCTGGTAAAGAAAGTCACTATTGTGCTCCTATTGCCATATACAGTGCAAAAAGCAATCATGTCTGTTCCCAGCAAGTACAGTGTATGAGAAGCAAGAGAAGCAACTGTTCTAGTCAGTTTCCTAAGCAGAGTTGAACTCGATAATTCTCGAGTATGTAGGAAGCATAGTTCTTTTGTTCTGAGCAAGCTCACTGTTCGGACTCTACAGGAAACACAGTAGAGAAGGGGAGTGCTCCTTTTTAAAAATCAAAATGTGTTTCTTGTAAGGAGAGCTAATCTTGGTTTCCCCTTGATAAATGAAGTTGAATCACACAGTTTCTGGTCCTAGGAGCAAGTGTTCTTTTCTGGTAAAGAAAGTCACTATTATGCTCTCATTGCCATACAGAGTGCAAATAGCACTGGTGTGTCTTCCCAGCAAGTACAGTGAGTGGGACTTAAGAGATGATGCTGTTCTTGTCAGTTTTCTAAGCAGAGCTTAGCTAGTTATGGCCCATGTGTGTACGAAGCTCAGTTCTTTTTTTCTGAGCAAGCTCACTGTTCTGGCCCTATAGGAAACACAGGACAGTAGAAGAGTGCTCCTTTCTCAAAAGTAGAGAGGGTTTCTTGTAAGGTGAGCTAGAGTTGGTTTCCACTGCATAACCGTGTTGAATCACATGCAGTTTCTGGACCAACTAGCAAGAGTTGTTTTCTGGTAAGGAAAGTCACTATTGTGCTCCTTGCCGTAAACAGTGCAAAAAGCACTCGCTTCTTACCCAGCAAACACAGTGTATTGGACTGAAGAAAATCTACTCTTCTCGTCAGTTTCCTAAGCAAAGATGAACTAGATATGGCCCATATGTGTACCAAGCACAGTTCTTTGTTCTGAGCAAGCTCACTGTTCTGTCCTTAGAGGAAACAGAGTAGAGTAGAAGAGTGCTCCTTTATCAAAAGCACAGTGTGTTTCTTGTTAGTCGAGCTAGTGTTGGTTTCCACGACGAAAAAGGAGTGGAATCACATAAAGTTTCTGGTTCTACAAGGAAGTGTTGTTTTCTGGTAAGGAAAGTCATTATTGCGTTCCCTTTGCATTTCACAGTGCAAAGAGCACTAGTGTCTGTTCCTAGCAATTACAGTGTATTGGATTGAAGAGAAGCTACTGTACTTGTCAGTAGCCTATGTAGATCTCAACTAGATATGGCCCATGTGTGTAGGAAGCACAGTTCTCTTGTTCTGAGGAAGTTCACTGTTCTGGCTCTAAAGGAAACAGAGTAGAGTAAAAGAGAGCTCCTTTCTCAAAAGCAGAGTGTGTTTCTTGTAAGGCGAGCTAATGCTTGTTTCCCATGCATAAGTGGGGTTGAATCACATGCATTCTGGTTCTCTGAGAAAGAATTTGTTTCTGGTAAGGAAAGTCATTATTGCTATCCCATTGCCATACACAGTGCAAATAGCACTGGCTGCTGTTCCCAGCAAGTACAGTGTATTTGACTGAAGCGAAGCTACTGTTCTTGTCAGTTTCCTAAGCAGAGCTGAACTAGATATGACCCATGTGTGCAGGAAGCACAGTTCTTTTTTTTTTGAGCAAGCTCACTGTTCTGGCCCTATAGGAAACACAGTAGAATAGAAATGTGCTCTTTTCTCAAAAGCAGAGTTTGTTTCCTATAAGACTGGCTACTATTGGTTTCAACTATATAAACAGAGTTGAATCACATGCAGTTTCTGGTCCTACGAGCAAGAGTTGTTTTCTGGTAAGGAAAGTCACTCTTGTTCTACCTTTGCCATACATAGTGCAAATAGCAATCGCGTCTGTTCCAAGCAAATACAGTGTATTGGACTGAAGAGAAGCTACTGTTCTTGTCAGAATCCTAAGCAGAGCTGAACTATATATATGGCCCATGTGTGAAGGAAGCACAGTTCTTTTGTTCTGAGCAAGCTCACTGTTCTGGCATTATTGGAAACAGAGATAAGTAGATGAGTGCTCCTTTCTCAAAAGCAGAGTGTATTTCTTGTAAGGCAAGCTAGTGTTTGTTTACATTATAAACGGATTTGAATCACATGCAGTTTCTGTTCCTTCTAGCAAGAGATGGTTTCTGGTAAAGAATGTCAATATTGTGCTCCCATTGCCATACACAGAGCAAATAGCCCTCGCGTCTGTTCCCAGCAAATACGGTGTATTGGACTGAAGAGAAGCTACTGTTCTTGTCAGTTTCCTACACAGAGCAAAACTAGATATGGCCCATGTGTGTAGGGAGCACAGTTCTTTTTTTTCTGTGAAAGCTCACTTTTCTGGCTCACATAGGAAACACAGGAAAGTAGAAGAGTGCTCCTTTCTCAAAAGCAGAGTGTTTTTCTTGTTGGGCGAGCTAGTGTTGGTTTCCACTACAAAAAAAAAAGGAGTGGAATCACATGCAGTTTCTGGTTCTAAAGCAAGTGTTGTTTTCTGGTAAGGAAAGTCACTATTGCGCTCCCATTGCCATACACATTGCAAATGGCACTCGCGTCTGTTTCCAGGAAGTACAGTGTATTGAACTAAAGAGAAGCTACTGTTCTTATCAGTTTCCTATAGAGGGCTCAACTACATATGGCCCATGTGTGTTGGAAGAAAGTTCTGTTGTTCTGAGCAAGCTCACTGTTCTTGCCCAAAATGAAACAGAGTATAGTAGAAGAGTGCTCCTTTCTGAAAAGCAGAGTGTAGTTCTTGTAAGGCGAGCTAGTGCTTGTTTCCTATTCTTAACAGGAGTTGAATCACATCCAGTTTCTAGTTCTATGAGTAAGAGTTGGTTTTTGTTAAGGAAAGTCACTATTGCAATCCCATTGCCCTACACAGTGCAAATAGCACTGGCGTATGTTCCCAGCAAATACAGTGTATTGGACTGAAGAGAAACTACTGTTCTTGTCATTTTTCTAAGCAGAGCTGAACTAGACATGGCCCCTGTGTGTAAAAACCAAACTTCTTTTGTTCTGAACAAGATCACTGTTCTGGCACTATAGAAAAAAGAGTAGAGTTGAAGAGTGCTCCATTCTCAAAAGCAACGTGTTTTTCTTGTAATGCGAGCTAGTGTTTGTTTCCCATTCATAAAAAAAGTTGAATCACATGCAGTTTCTGGTGCTATGAGCAAGAGTTGTTTTCTGGTAAGGAAAGTCACTATTGTGCTCCCAATGCCATACACAGTACAAATAACACTTGCATCTGTTCCCAGGAAGTACAGTGTATTAGACTGACGAGCTGCTACTGTTCTTGTCAGTTTCCTAAGCAGAGTTGAACTAGAGATGGCCCGGGTATGAAGGAAGCACAGATCTTTTGTTCTGAGCAAGCTCACTGTTCTGGCCCTATAGGAAACACAGTAGAGTAGAAGAGTGCTCCTTTATCAAATGCAGAGTGTTTTTCTTGTAAGGCGAGCTATTGTTGGTTTTCAGTACATAAAAGGCGTTGAATCACATGCAGTTTCTGGTCAAACGAGCAAGAGTTTTTTTTTGGTAAGGAAAGTCACTATTGAGCTCACATTGCCATACACAGTGCAAATAGCACTCGCGTCTGCTCCCAGCAAGTACAGTGTATTGGACTGAAGAGAAGCTACTGTTCTTGTCAGTTTCCTAAGCAGAGCTCAACTAGATATAGCCCATGTGTGAAGGAAGCACAGTTGTTTTGTTCTGAGCAAGCTAACAGTTCTAGCATTTAGGAAACACAGTGGAGTAAAAGAGTGCTCCTTTCTCAAAAGCAGAGTTTGTTTCTTGTACATTGACCTAATGTTGGTTTTCACCACATAAACATAGTTCAATCACATGCAATATCTGGTCCTACGAGCAATAGTTGTTTTCTGGTAATGAAAATCACTATTGTGCCCTATTGCCATACAGAGTGCAAATAGCACTCGCGTCTGTTCCAAGCTAGTACAGTGTGTTAGACTGAAGAAAAGCTACTGTTCTTCTCAGTTTTCTAAGCAGAGATGAACTATATATGGTCCATGTGTATAGAAAGCAGCGTTCTTTTGTTCTGAGCAAGCTCACTGTTTTTGCCCTATAGGAAAAACAGTGGAGTAGAAGAGTGCTCCTTTCTCAAAAGCAGAGTGTGTTTCTTTTAAGGTGAGCTAGTGTTTGTTTCCCATTCATAAACGGATATGAATCACTTGCAGTTTCTCGTCCTACAAGCAGGAGTTGTTTCCTGGTAAGGAAAATCAATATTGAGCTCTCAATGACATACACAGTGCAAATAGCACTGGCTTCTGTTCCCAGCAAGTACAGTATATTGGATTGAACAGAAGCTGCTGTTCTTGTCAGTTTCCTTAGCAGAGCTCAAATATATATGGCCCATGTCTGTTGGAAGCATAGTTCATTATTTCTGAGCAAGCTCACTATTCTTGCCCTATAGGAAACAGAGTAGAGTAGAAGAGTGCTCCTTTCTCAAAAGCAGTGTGTGTTTATTGTTAGGTGAGCTAATGCTGGTTTCCACTACAAAAAAGGAGTTGAACCACATGGAGTTTCTGGATCTACAAGCAAGTGTTGTTTTCTTGTAAGGAAAGTCACTATAGCTCTCCCATTGTCATACACAGTGCAAGTAGCACTCGCATCTCTTCCCAGGAAGTACAGTGTATTGAACTGAAGAGAAGCTACTGATATTGTCAGTTTCCTATGGAGAGCTCAATTAAACATGGCCATGAGTGTAGGAAGCACAGTTTTTTTGTTGTGAGCCAGCTCACTGTTCTGGCCCTAAAGTAAACAGAGTAGAGTAGAAGAGTGCTCCTTTCTGAAAAGCAGAGTGTGGTTCTTGTAAGGAGAGCTAGGGCTTGTTTCCTATTCATAACAGGAGTTGAATTACATGCAGTTTCTGGTTCTATGACCAAGAGTTGGTATTTGTTAAGGAAAGTCACTATTGCAATCCCATGGCCATACACAGTGCAAATAGCACTGACGACGGTGCCCAGCAAGTACACTGTATTGGACTGAAGAGAAGCTACTGTTCTTGTCTGTTTTTTAAGCAGAGCTGAACTAGATATGGCTCATGTGTGTAGGAATCACAGTTCTTTTGATCTGAGCAAGCTCACTTTTCTGGCCCTATATTACTGAGTAGAGTAGAAGAGTGCTCCTTTCTCCAAAGCAAGATGTGTTTCTTGTAAGGCGAGCTAGTGTTTGTTTCCCATTCATAACCGGTGTTGAATAACATACAGTTTCCAGTCCTACAAGCAAGAGTTGTTTTCTGTTAAGGAAAGTCACTATTGTGCTCCCATTTCCAAACGCAGTGTAAATAGCACTCGTGTCTGTTCCCAGCAAGTACAGTGTATTGGACTGAAATGAAGCTACTGTTCTTATCAGTTTTCTAAGTGGAGATGAACTAGACATGGCCCCTGTCCTTAGAAAGCACAGTTCGTTTGTTCTGAGCAAGCTCACTGGTCTGGCCCTATAGGAAACACAGGAGAGCGGAAGTGTGCTCCTTTCTCAAAAGCAGAGTGTGTTTCCTGTAAGACAAGCTAGTGTTGGTTTCCACTTAAACGGAGTTGAATCCCATGCAGTTTCTTGTCCTAAGAGCAAGAGTTGTTTTCTGGTAAGGAAAGTCACTATTGTGCTCCCAATGTCATTCACAGTGCAATCAGCACGCACATTTTTTCCCAGCAAGTACTGTGTATTGGACTGAAGAGAATCTACTCTTCTTGTCATTTTCCTAAGCAGAGTTGAACTAGATATGGCCTGTGTGTGTGGGAAGCACAGATATTTTTTCTGAGCAAGCTAACAGTTCTGGTCTTATAGGAAACAGAGTAGAGTGGAAGAAAGCTCTTTTCTCAAGGGCAGAGTGTGTTTCTTGTAACGCGAGAGAGTGTTTGTTTCCCATGCATAAGCAGAGTTGAATCCTATGAGCAAGAGTTGTTTTCTGGTAAGGAAAGTCACTATTGCGCTCCCATTGCCATTGTATTGGTCTGAAAAGAAGCTACTGTTCTTGTCAGTTACCTAAGCAGAGTTGAACTAGATATGGCCCGTGTGTGTAGGAAGCACAGGTCTTTTGTTCTGAGCAATCTCACTGTTCTGGCCTAATGCGAAACAAGGTAGAGTAGAAGTGTGCTCTTTTCTCCAAAGCACAGTGTGTTTCTTGTAAGGCAGGCTAGTGTTGGTTTCCACTACTTACACGGAGTTGAATCAGATGCAGTTTCTGTTAATAGGAGCAAGAGTTGTTTTCTGGTAAGAAAAGTCACTATTGCGCTCCCTTTGTCATACACAGGGAAAGAGCTCTGTTCTCTGTTCCCAGCAAGTGCAGTGTATTGGAAGGAAGAGAAGCTACTGCTCTGGTCTTATGAGCAAGAGTTGTTTTCTGGCAAGGAAAGTCACTATTGCGCTTTCATTGCCACACACAGTTAAAATAGCCCTAGCGTCTGTTCTGAGCAAGTACAGTGTATGAGATACAAGAGAAGCTACATTTCTTTTCAGGTTTCTAAGCAGAGTTGAACTAGATATGGCCCGAGAGTGTAGGAAGCACAGTTCTTTTGTTCTGAGCAAGCTCACTGTTCTAGCTCAATATTAAACACTATAGTAGAGTAAAGGAATGTTCTTTCTCAAAAGCAAAGTGTGTATCTTGTAAGGGTGCTAGTGCTGGTTTCCCCTTCATAAATGGAGTTGAATCACATGCAGTTTCTGGTCCTACGACAAAGAGTTCTATTCTGGTAAGGAAAGTCACTGTTGTGCTCCCTTTCCATACACAGTGCAAATAGTACTTGCGTCTGTTCCCAACAAGTACAGTGTATGGGACTGAAGAGAAGCTACTGTTCTTTTCAGTTTTCTAATCAGAGTTGAACTAGATATGACCCATGTGTACAAAGCACAGATCATTTGTTCTGAGCAAGCTCACTGCTCTGGCTCCATAGGAAACACTGTAGAATAAAGCACTGTTCTTTCTCAAAAGCTTAGTGTTTTTCATGTAAGGCGAGTTAGTGTTAGTTTCCACTTCATAAATGGAGTTGAATCACATGCAGTTTCAGGTCCTATGAGTAAGAATTCTTTTCTGGTAAGGAAAGATACTATAGTTCACCCATTGCCATACACAGTGAAAATAGCCCTCGCGTGTATTTCAGAATGTACAGTGTATGGGATGCAATAGAAGCTACTGTTCTTGTCAGTTTCCAAAGCAGAGATGAACTACATATGGCCCGTTTTTGTAGGAATCACAGTTCTTTTGTTCTGAGTACGCTCACTGTTCTAGCTCTGTAGGAAACACAGCAGAATAGGGGAGTGCTCTTTTATCAAAAGAAGTGTGTGTTTCTTATAAGACGAGCTAGTGTTGGTTTCCACTTCATAAATGGAGTTGAATCACATGCAGTTTCTGGTCCTATGAGCAAGAGTTCTTTTCTGGTAAAGAACGTCACTATAGCACACCCATTGACACACACACAGTGCAAATTGCCCTCGCGTCTATTCCCAGCAAGTACAGTGTATGGGATGCAAGAGAATCTACTGTTCTTGTCAGTTTTATAAGCAGAGTTTAACTAGATATGACCCATGTGTGTAGGAAGCACAGTTCTTTTGTTCTGAGCAAGCTCACTGTTCTGGCTCAAAAGGAAACACTGTAGAGTAGGGCAGTGCTCCTTTCTCAAAAGCAGAGTGTTTTTCTTGAAAGGCAAGCTAGTGTTAGTTTCTACTTAATAATTGGAGTTGAATCACATGCAGTTTTTGGTCCTATGAGCAAGAGTTCTATTCTGGTAAATAAAATCATTACAGTGCTCCTATTGCCATACAAAGTGCAAAAAGCACATGTGTGTGTTGCCACCAAGTACAGTGTATGGGACACAATAGTAGCTACAGTTTTTGTCAGTTTCCTAAGCAGAGTTGAACGAGATATCACTCCAGTATGTAGGAAGCACAGTGTTTTGTTCTGAGCAAGCTCACTGTTCTGGCTCTATAGGAAACATAGTAGAGTAAGGGAGTGTTACTTTCTCAAAAGCAGAGTGTGTTTATTCTAAGGTGAGCTAGTCTTTTTTATCCCTTCAAAAATGGAGTTGAATAACATGCAGATTCTGGTCCTATGAGCAAGAGCTCTTTTCTGGAAAGGAAAGTCACTATTGTTCTTTCATTGCTATACACAGTGCAAATAGCACTCACGTCTATTCTCAGCAAATACAATGAATGGCACTGAAGAGAAGATTATGTTCTTGTCATTTTCCTATGCAGACTTGAACTAGATATGACCTGTGTGTCTAGGAAGCACAGTTCTTTTGTTCTGAGCAAGCTCACTGTTCTGGTGCATTAGGAAAGACAGTAGAGTAGGGCAGTGCTCCTTTCTCAAAAGCAGAGTGTTTTTTTGTAAGGCAAGCTAGTGTTAGTTTCCACTTCATCAGTGGAGTTGAATCACATGCAGTTTCTGGTCCTATGAGCAAGAGTTCTTTTCTGGTAAGGAAAGTCACTGTAGCGCTCCCATTGCCATACACAGTGCAAATAGCCCTCGCGTCTGTTCCCAGCAAGTACAGTGTATGGGAGTGAAGAGAAGCTTCAGTACTTGTCAGTTTTCTAAGCAGAGTTGAATGAGATATGAAACGGGTGTGTAGGAAGCACAGTTTTTTTGTTCTGAGCAACCTCCCACTTCTGGCTCTATAGGAAACACAGTAGAGTAAGGGAGTATTCTTTTCTCAAAAGCAAAGTGTGTATCCTGTAAGGGAGCTAGTGCTGGTTTCCCCTTCATAAATGATGTTGAATCACATGCAGTTTCTGGTCATACGAGCAAGAGTTCTTTTCTTGTAAGGAAAGTCATTGTTGTGCTCCCTTTGACATACACAGTGCAAATAGTACTTGCGTCTGTTCCCAGCAAGTACAGTGTATGGGATTGAAGAGAAGCTACTGTTCTTTTCAGTTTCCTAATTAGAGTTGAACTAGATATGGCCCGTGTGTAGGAAGCACAGTTCTTTTGTTATGAGCAAGCTCACTGTTCTGGCTCCATAGAAAACACTGTAGATTAAAGCAGTGCTCCTATCTCAAAAGCTCATTGTGTTTCATGTAAGGCGAGTTAGTGTTAGTTTCCACTTCATAAATGGAGTTGAATCACAAGCAGTTTCTGGTCCTATGAAAAAGAGTTCTTTTCTGGTAAGGAAAGTCACTATAGCGCACCCATTATCATACACAGTGCAAATAGCCCTCGCGTCTATTCACAGTAATTACAGTGTATGGGATGCAAGAGTAGCTACTGTTCTTGTCTGTTTCCAAAGCAGAGTTGAACTAGATATGGCCCATGTGTAGGAAGCACAGTTCTTTTGTTTTGAGCAAGCTCACTGTTCTGGCTCAAAAGGAAACACCCTAGAGTAGGGCAGTGCTCCTTTCTCAAAAGAAGAGTGTTTTTCTTGTAAGGGAGCTAGTATTAGTTTCTACTTCATAAATGGAGTTGAATCACATGCAGTTTTGGTCCTATGAGCAAGAGTTATCTTCTTGTAAATAAAGTCACTATGGCACTCCCATTGCCATACAGAGTGCAAATAGCACATGCGTGTGTTCCCAGCAAGTACATTGTATCGGATGCAATAGAAGCTACAGTTTTTGTCAGTTTCCTAAGCAGAGCTGAATGAGATATGGCCCCAGTGTGTAGGAAACACAGTTTTTTGTTCAGAGCAAGGTCACTGTTGTGGCTCTGTAGGAAACATAGAAGAATAAGGGAGTGTACATCTCTCAAAATCAGAGTGTGTTTTTCTAAGGTGAGCTTGTCTTGGGTTCTCCTTCATAAATGGAGTTGAATCACATGCAGTTTCTGGTCCTATGAGCAAGAGTTCTTTTCTGGAAAGGAAAGTCACTATTGTGCTCCCATTGCCATACACAGTGCAAATAGCACTCACATCTATTCTCAGCAAGTACAGTGTATGGCACTAAAGAGAAGATTCTGGCCTTGTCAGTTTCCTAAGCAGACTTGAACTAGATATGGCCCGAGTGTGTAGGAAGCACAGTTCTTTTGTTCTGAGTAAGCTCACTGTTCTGGCTCAATAGGAAACACAACAGAATAGGGAAGTGCTCCTTTCTCAAAAGCAGACTGTTTTTCTTGTAAGACAAGCTAGTGTTAGTTTCCACTTCATAAATGGAGTTGAATCACATGCAGTTTCGGTTCCTTCGAGCAAGAGTACTTTTCTGGTAAGGAAAGTCAATATAACGCAACCATTGCCATAAACAGTGCAAATAGCCCTCGTGTCTATTCCTAGCAAGTACAGTGTATGGGATGCAAGAGAAGCTACTGTTCTTGTCAGTTTCCAAAGCAGAGTTGAATTAGATATGGTCCGTGTGTGTAGGAAGCATAGTTCTTTTGTTCTGAGAAATCTCACTGTTCTGGTTCTGTAGGAAACACAGTAGTAGGGGAGTGCTCCTTTCTCAAAAGCAGAGTGTTTCTTGTAAGTCGAGCTAGTGTTAGTTTCCACTTCATAAATGGAGTTGATTCACATGCAGTTTCTGGTCCTATGAGCAAGAGTTCTTTTCTGGTAAGGAAAGTCACTATAGCGCTCCCATTGCCATATACAGTGGAAATAGCCCTTGCATCTGTTCCCAGCAAGTACAGTGTATGGGAGGCAAGAAAACTACAGTTCTTGTCAGTTTCCTAAGCACAGTTGAACGAGATATGGTCCGAGTGTGTAGGAAGCACATATCTTTTGTTTTGAGCAACCTCCCTGTTCTGGCTCTTTAGGAAACACAGTAGAGTAAGGGAGAGTTCCTTTCTCAAAAGCAGAGTGTGTCTTGTAAGGGAAATAGTGTTGGTTTTCCCTTTATAAATGGAGTTGAATCACATGCAGTTTTTGGTCCTACAAGCAAGAGTACTTTTCTGATAAGGAAAGTCAATATTTTGTTCCCTTTGCCATACACAGTTCAAATAACACAAGTGTCAGTTTCCAACAAGTACAGTGAATGGGACGGAACAAAAGCTACTGTTCTTGTCTGTGTCCTAAGCAGAGTTGAACTAGATATGGCCCATGTGTGTAGGAAGCACACTTCTTTTGTTCTGAGCAAGCTCACTGTTCTGTCGCTATATTAAACACAGTAGAGTAGAAGAGTGGTCCTTTCTCAATTGCAGAATTTGTTTCTTGTAAGGCGAGCTAGGGTTGCTTTCCCCTTCATAAATGGAGTTTCTGTTCCTATGAGCAAGAGTTCTTTTCTGGTAAGGAAAGTCACTGTTGTGCTCCCATAGCCACACACAGTGCAAATAGCACTTGCCTCTGTTCCCAGCAAGTACAGTGTATGAGATGCAAGAAAAGTGACTGATCTTGTCAGGTTCCATAGCAGAGTTGAACTAGATATGGCCCGAGTGTGTAGGAAGAACAGTTCTTTTGTTCTGAGCAAGCTCACTGTTCTGGCTCTACAGGAAACACATTAGAGAAGGGGAGTGCTCCTTTTTAAAAAGCAGAATGTGTTTCTTGTAAGGCGAGCTAATTTTGGTTTCCCCTTGATAAATGGAGTTGAATCACATGCAGTTTCTGGTTTTGGGAGCAAGTGTTCTTTTTTGGTATGGAAAGTCACAATTGCTCTCCCATTGCCATACACAGTGCAAACTGCACTGGCGTCTATTCCCAGCAACTACAGTGTATGGGATGGAAGAGAAGCTATTGTTCTTGTCAGTTTCCTAAGCAGAGTTGGACTAGTTATGGCCCGAGTGTGTATGAAGCACAGTTCTTTTGTTCTGAGCAAGCTCACTGTTCTGGCTCTATAGGAAACACAGTAGTGTAAGGGAGTTTCCTTTCTCAAAAGCAGAGTGTATTTCTTGTAAGGGAGCTAGTGCTGGTTTCCCCTTCATAAATGGATTTGAATCATGTGCATGTTCTGGTCCCTCGAGCAAGAGTTCTATTCTGGTAAATAAAGTCACTATAGTGCTCCCATTGCCATACACAGTGCAAATAGAACATGCATCTGTTCCCAGCAAGTGCAGGGTATGGGACGCAAAAGAAGCTAAAGTTTTTGTCAGTTTCCTAAGGAGAGTTGAACGAGAATTGGCCCCAGTTTGCAGAAAGCACAGTTTTTTGTTCTGAGCAAACTCAGTTTTCTGGCTCTGAAGGAAACATGGGAGAGTAAGGGTGTGTTCCTTTTTCAAAAGTGGAGTGTGTTTTTTGTAAGGCGAGCTAGTGTTGGTTTCCCCTTCATAAATGCCATAGAATCACATGCAGTTTGTGGTCCTACAAGCAAGAGTTCTTTTCTGGTAAGAAAAGTCACCTTTGTGCTCCATATGCCCTACACAGTGCAAATAATACTTGCTTCTGTTCTCAGCAAGTACAGTGTATGGGACTGAAGAGAAGCTACTGTTCTTTTCAGTTTCCTAATCAGAGTTGAACTAGATATGGCCCATGTGTAGGAAGCACAGTTCTTTTGTTCTGAGCAAGCTCACTGTTCTGGCTGTATAGGAAACACTGTAGAGTAAAGCACTGCTCCTTTCTCAAAAGCTCATTGTGTTTCATGTAAGGCGAGTTAGTGTTAGTTTCCACTTCATAAATGGAGTTGAATCACATGCAGTTTCTGGTCCTATGAATAAGAGTTCTTTTCTGGTAAGGAAAGTCACTATTGTGCTCCCATTGCCATACACAGTGCAAATAGCACTCGCATCTGTTCCAAGCAAGTACAGTGGATGGAACTGAAGAGAAGCTACTATTCTTTTCAGTTTCCACAGCAGAGTTGAACTAGATATGGCCCATGTGTAGGAACCCCAGTTCTTTTGTTCTGAACAAGCACACTGTTCTGGCTCTCTAGAAACACATTAGAGTAAGGGAGTGTTCCTTTCTCAAAAGCAGAGTGTGTTTATTCTAAGGTGAGCTAGTCTTGATTTACACATCATAAATGGAGTTGATTCACATGCACTTTCTGGTCCTACGAGCAAGAGACTTCCTTTCTGGTAAGGAAAGTCTTTATAGTGCTCCCTTTGCCATACACAGTGCAAATAACACTCGCGTCTGTTCCCAGCAAGTACAGTGTATGGGAGTAAAGAGCAGCTACAGTTCTTGTCAGTTTCCCAAGCCAAGTTGAATGAGATATGTCATGGGTGTGTAGGAGGCAGTTCTTTTGTTCTGAGCAAGCTCACTGTACTGGCTCAATAGGAAACACAGTTGAATAAGGGAGAGTTCCTTTCTCAAAAGTAGAGTGTGTTTCTTGTAAGGGAGCTAGTGTTGGTTTCCCCTTCATAATTGGAGGTGAATCACATGCAGTTTCTGGTCCCACGAGCAAGAGTTCTTTTCTGGTAAGGAAAGTCACTATTCTGCTCCCATTGCCATACACAGTGCAAATAGCACTTGCATCTGTTCCAAGCAAATACAGTGAATGGGACTGAAGAGAAGATACTGTTCTTTTCAGTTTCCTAAGCAGAGTTGAACTAGATATGGACCATGTGTGTAGGAAGCACAGTTCTTTTGTTTTGAGTAAACTCACTATTCTGGCACTGTAAGAAACACATTAGAGTAAGGGAGTGTTCCTTTCTCCAAAGCAGAGTGTGTTTATTCTAAGGTGAGCTAGTCTTGGTTTACCCATCATAAATGGAGTTGATTCACATGCAGTTTCTGGTCCTATGAGAAAGAGGTCTTTTCTGGTAAGGAAAGTCATTATAGTGCTCCCATTGCCATACACAGTGCAAATAACACTGGCGTTTCTTCACAGCAACTATAGTTTATGGGATGGAAGAGAAGTTATTGTTCTTTTCAATTTCCTTAGCAGAGTTGAACTAGATACAGCCTGTGTGTGGAAAAAGCACAGTTCTTTTGTTTTGAGCAAACTCATTTTTCTGGCTCTATATGAAACACATTAGAGTAGGGCAGAGCTCCTTTCTCAAAAGCAGAGTGTGTTTCTTGTAAGATGAGCTAGTGTTAGTTTCCACTTCAATAATGGAGTTGAATCACATGGAGTTTCTGGTTCTATGAGCAAGTGTTCTTTTCTGGTAATGATATTCACCATAGCGATCCCATTGCCATACACAGTGTAAATATCCCTCGCGTCTATTCCCAGCAAGTACAGTGTATGGGATACAAGAGAAGCTACAATTCTTGTCAGCTTCCTAAGCAGAGTTCAACGAGATATGGCCCAAGTGTGTAAGAAGCACATTTCTTTTGTTTTGAGCAAGCTCACTGTTCTGGCTGAATAGAAAACACAGTAAAGACGGGGAATGCTCCTTTTTAAAAGGAAAACATGTTTCCTGTAAGGCGAGCTAATTTTGATTTCCCCTTGATAAATAGAGTTGAATCACATGCAGTTTCTCATCCTAGGAGCAAGTGTTCTCTTTTGATAAGGAAGGTCACTATTGTGATCCCATTGCACAGCACAGTGCAAATAGCATGCGCGTCTGTTCCCAGATACTACAGTATGAGATGCAAGAGAAGTGACTGTTCTTGTCAGTTTCCTAGCAGAGTTGAACTAGAAATGAATCGAGTGTGTAGGAAGCACAGTTCTTTTGTTCTGACCAAGCTACTCTTCTGGCTCTATTGGAATCACATTAGAGTAGGGGAGTGCTCCTTTTTCAAAAGCAGAATGTGTTTCTTGTAATGCGATCTAATTTTCGTTTCCCCTTGATAAACAGAGTTGAATCACACACAGTTTCTGGTCCTACAAGCAAGAGTTCTTTTCTGGTAAGGAAAGCCACTATGGCGCTCCCATTGCCATACATGGTACAAATAGCATTGGCGTTTCTTCCCAGCAAGAACAGCGTATGGGACAAAAGAGAAGCTACTGTTCTTGTCAGTTTCCTAAGCACAGTTGAACTTGATATGGCCCGGGTGTGTAGCAAGCACAGTTCTTTTGTTCTGAGCAAGCTCACTGTTCTGGCTCTACAGGAAACATAGTAGAGAAGGGGAGTGCTTCTTTTTAAAAAGCAGAATGTGTTTCTTGTAAGGCAAGCTAATTTTGGTTTCCCCTTGATAAATGAAGTTGAATGACATGCAGTTTCTGGTCCTAGGAGCAAGAGTTCTTTTCTGGTAAGAAAGTCTTTATTGCACTCCCATTGCCATACAGAGTACAAATAGCACCGGCGTCTCTTCCCAGCAACTACAGTGTATGGGACAGAAGAGAAGCTATTGTTTCTTTTAATTTCCTAAGCAGAGTGGAACTAGATAAGGCCCTTGTGTGCAGGAAGCAAAGTTCTTCTGTTCTGAGCAAGCTCACTGTTCTGGCTCTATAGTAAACACAGTAGAGTAGGAGAGTGTTCCTATCAAAGGCAGAGTGTGTTTCCTGTAAGGCAAGCTAGTGTTGGTTTCCCCTTCATAAATGGAGTTGAATCAAATGCAGTTTCTGGTCCTATGAGCAAGAGTTCTTTTCTGGTAAGGAAAGTCAGTATAGCACTCCCATTGCCATACACATTGCAGATAGCACACATGTCAGTTCCCAGCAAGTACAGTGTATGGGACAGGAGAGAAGCTAGTGTTGTGTCAGTTTTCTAAGAGAGTTGTACTAGATATGGCCCGTGTGTGTTGGAAGCACAGTTATTTTGTTCTGAGCAAGCTCACTGTTCTGGCTCTAAACGAAACACTGTTGAGTAGGGGAGTGCTCTTTTCTAAAAAGCTATTGTGTTTCTTGTAAGGCAAGCAAGAGTTGGTTTGTCCTCCATAAATGGAGTTGAATCACATGCAGTTTCTACTCCAATGAGCAAGAGATCTTTCTAATAAGGAAAGTCACTATTGTGTTCCCATGGCCATTCACAATACAAATAGCTCTCGCATCTGTACTCAGCAAGTACAGTGTATGAGATGCAAGAGAAGCGACTGTTCTTGTCAGTTTCCTAAGCAGAGTTGAACTAGATATGGCCCGAGTGTGTAGGAATCACAGTTCTTTTGTTCTGAGCAAGCTTACTGTTCAGGCTCTACAGGAAACACAGTAGAGAAGGGGAGTGCTCCTTTATAAAAAGCAGAATGTGCTTCCTGCAAGGCGAGCTAATTTTGGTTTCCCCTTGATAAATGGAGTTGAATCACATGCAGTTTCTGGTCCTACAAGTAAGAGATCATTTCTGTTAAGGAAAGTCACTATTGTGGTCCCTTTGCCAAACACAGTGCAAATAGCACTTGCGTCGGTTCACAGCAAGTACAGTGTATGGGAATGAAGAGAAGCTACTGTTCTTGTCAGTTTCCTAAGCAGAGTTGAACCAGATTTGGCCCATGTATGTAGGAAGTTCAGTTCTTTTGTTCTGAGCAAGCTCACTGTTCTTGCTCTATAGGAAATACATTAGAGTAGGGGAGTCCTCCATTTAAAAAGCAGAATGTGTTTCTTGTAAGGTGAGGAAATTTTGGTTTCCCCTTGATAAACGTAGTTGAGTCACATGCAGTTTTTGGTCTTATGAGCAAGAGTTCTTTTTTGGTAAGGAAAGTTAATATAACGCTCCCATTGCCGTACAAAGTACAAATAGCATTGGCGTTTCTTCCCAGCAAGCACAGTGTTTGGGACCCAACAGAAGCTACTGTTCTTTTCAGTTTCCTAAGCAGAGTAGAATTTATATGGCTTGTGTGTGTTGGAAGCAAGTTCATTTGTTCTGAGCAAGCTCACTGTTTTGGCTCTGTAGGAAACACAGTAGAGTAGGGCAGTGCTCCTTTATCAAAAGCAGAGGGTGTTTCCTATAATGTGAACTAGTGTTGGTTTCCACTTCATAAATGGAGTTGAATCACATGCAATTTCTGGTTCAATGAGCAAGAGTTCCTTTCTGGTAAGGAAAGACACTATTGTGCTCCCATAGCCATACAAAGTACAAATAGCACTGGCATCTCCTCTCAGCAAGTAAATTGTATGGGATGCAAGAGAAGCTACAGTTCTTGTCAGTTTCCTAAGCAGAGTTGAACTAGATATGGCCTGAGTGTGTAGCAAGTATAGTTCTTTTGTTCTGAGCAAACTTAATCTTCTGGCTCTATAGGAAACACAATAGAGTAGGGGAGTGCTCCTTTTTAAAAAGCAGAATGTTTTTCTTGTAAGGTGAGCTAATTTTGGTTTCCCCTTGATAAACGGAGTTAAATTACAGGCAGTTTCTGGTCTTATGAGCAAGAATTCTTTTTTGCTAAGGAAAGTCACTATTGTGCTCTCATTCCCATACAGAGTGCAAATAGCACTCGTTTCTGTTCCCAGCAAGTACAGTGTATGGGAGAGCAAAGATGCTACTGTTCTTGACAGTTTCCTAAGCAGAGTTGAACTAGATATGGCCTGTGTGTGAAGGAAACACAGTTCTTTTGTTCTCAGCAATCTCACTGTTCTGGCTCTATAGGAAAAACAGGAGAGTAGGGCAGTGCTCCTTTCTCAAAAGCAAAGTGTGTTTATTGTAAGGCAAGCTAGTGTTAGTTTCTGCTTCATAAATGGAGTGTAATCACATGCAGTTTCTGGTCCTCTGAGCAAGAGTTCTTTTCTGGTAAGGAAAGTCACTATAGCGCTCCCTTTGCCATACACAGTGCACTTAGCCCTTGCGTCTTTTCCCAGCGTGTAGAGTGTATGGGATGCAAGAGAAGCTACAGTTCTTGTCATTTTCCTAAGCAGAGTTGAACTAGATATGGTGTGTGTTTGCAGTAACCACAGTTCTTTGTTCTGAGCAAGCTCACTGTTCTGGCTCCATAAGAAACACAGTAGAGTCAGGGAGGGCAACTTTCTCAAAAGCAGAGTGTGTGTCTTGTAAGTCGAGCTAGTGTTGGTCTCCCCTTCATAAATGGAGTTGTATCACATGCATTTTCTGCTCTTATGAACAAGAGTTCTTTTCTGGTAAGGAAAGTCACTATGTGCTCACATTGAGCACACAGTAGAGTAGAACAGTGCTCCTTTATCAAAAGCAGAGTGTGTTTCTTGTGAGAAGAGCTTGTGTTTGTTTCCACTTCATAAATGGCATAGAATCACATGCATTTACTGTCCTATGATTAAGAGCTCTTTTCTGGTAAGGAAAGTCACTATGTGCTCACATTGTAATACCCAGTGCAAATAGCATTGGCGTCTGTTCCCAGCAAGTACAGTGTATGAGATGCAAGAGAAGCGACTGGTCTTGTAAAGTACCTAAGTAGAGTTGAACTAGATATGCCTCGAGTGTGTAGGAAGCACAATTCTTTTGTTCTGAGCAAGCTCACTGTTCTGGCTCTATAGGAAACACTGTAGAGTACGGGAGTGCTCCTTTTAAAAAGCAGAATGTGTTTCTTGTAAGGTGAGGTAATTTTGTTTTCCCCTTGATAAACGTAGTTGAATCACATGTGTTTTCTGGTCTTTGAGCAAGAGTTCTATTCTGGTTAGGAAAGTCACTATAACGCTCCCATTGCCATGTACAGTGCAAATAGTATTGGCGTTTCTTCCCAGCAAGTAAAGTGTATGTGACAGAAAAGAAGCTACTGTTCTTGTCAGTTTCCTAAGCACAGTTGACTAGATATGGCCCGTGTGTGTAGGAAGCATAGTTCTTTAGTTCTGAGCAAGCTCACCATTCTGGCTCTATAGGAAACACAGTAGAGTAGGGCAGCGCTCCTTTCTCAAAAGCAGATTGTGTTTCTTGTAAGGTGGGCTAGTATTAGTTTCCATTTCATGAATGGAGTTGAGTAACATGCAGTTTCTGTCCTATGATCAAGAGTTATTTTCTGGTAAGGAAAGTCACTATTTTGCTCCCATTGCCATACACAGTGCAAATAGCACTAGCGAGTGTTCCCAGCAAGCACAGTGTATAGGATGGAAGTGAAGCTGCTGTTCTTGTCAGTTTCCTAAGCAGAGTTGATCTAGATATGGCCAATGTGTTTAGGAAGCACATTTCTTTTGATCTGAGCAAGCTCACTGTTCAGGAAACACAGTAGAGTAGAGCAGTGCTCCTTTATCAAAAGCAGAGTGTGTTTCTTGTGAGAAGAGCTTGTGTTTGTTTCCACTTCATAAATGGCGTAGAATCACATGCATTTTCTGTCCTATGATTAAGAATTATTTTCTCGTAAGGAAAGTCACTATGGCGCTCCCATTGCCATACACAGTGCAAATAGCCGTAGCGTCTGTTCCCAGAAAGTACAGTGTATGGGATGCAAGAGAAGCTACAGTTCTTGTCAGTTTCCTATGCAGAGTTGAACTAGATATGTCCTGAGTTTGTAGGAAGCACAGTTCTATTGTTCTGAGCAAGCTCACTGTTCTGACTCTATAGAAAACACAGTAGAGTAGGGTAGTGCTTTTTTTTAAAAAGCAGAACGTTTTTGTTGTAAGGCGAGCTAATTTAATTTCCCCTTGATAAACAGAGATGACTCACATGTAGTTTCTGGTCCTATGAGAGTTCTTTCTGGTATGGAAAGTCACTATTGTGTTCCCATAGACATACACAGTACAAATAGCACTCGTGTCTGTTCCCAGCAAGTACAGTGTATTGGGCAAAAGAGAAGCCACAGTTCTTTTCAGTTTCCTAAACAGAGTTGAACTAGATATGGCCCGTGTGTGTAGGAAGCACAGTTCTTTTGTTCTGAGTTAGCACACACTTCTGGCTCTGTAGGAAACACAGTAGAGTAGGGGAGTGCTCCTTTTTAGAAAGCAGAATATGTTTCTTGTAAGGCGAGCTAATTTTGTTTTCCCATTGATAAACAAATTTGAATTACATGCAGATTCTAGTCCTATGATCAAGAGTTCTTTTCTGGTGAGAAAAGTCAGTATTGCGTTCCCTTTGCCATACACAGTGCAAATAGCATTGGCGACTTTTTCCATCAAGTACAGTGTATGGGACAGAAGAGAAGCTACTGTTCTTGTCAGTTTCCTAAGCACAGTTGAACTAGATATGACTCATGTGTTTAGCAAACACAGTTCTTTGTTCTGAGCAAGCTCACTGTTCTGGATCTGTAGGGAACACAGTAGAGTAGGGGAGTGACCCGTTCTCAAAAGTTGAGTGTGTTTCTTGTAAGGCGAGCTACTCTTGGTTTCCCTTTCATAAATGGAGTTGAATCACATGCGATTTCTGTTCCTACAACAAGAGTTCATTTCTGGTAAGGAAAGTCACTATTGTGCTGCCATTGCCATTTACAG
Source organism: Peromyscus eremicus (assembly GCF_949786415.1). Classification (NCBI taxonomy): domain Eukaryota; kingdom Metazoa; phylum Chordata; class Mammalia; order Rodentia; family Cricetidae; genus Peromyscus; species Peromyscus eremicus. Next base: position 113,974 of record NW_026734940.1, on the reverse strand, counting down.
TGCAAATAGTACTTGCATCTTTCCCTGCAAATACAGTGTATTGGACTGAAGAGTAGGTAGTGTTCTTGTCATTTTCCTAAACATAGTTGAACTAGATATGGCCCGTGTGTGTAGGAAGCACAGTTCTTTTATTCTGAGCAAGCTCCTCATTATGGCTCAATAGGAAACACAGTAGAGTATGGGAGTGCTCCTTTATCAAAACCAGAGGGTGTTTCTGTAATGCAAGCTAGTGTTGGTTTCCACTTCATAAATGGAGTTGAATCACATGCAGTTTCTGGTCCTATGAGCAAGAGTTCTTTTCTGGAAAGGAAAGTCACTATTGTGCTCCCGTAGCCATACACAGACCAAATAGCACTCGTGTCTGTTTCCAGCAAGTACAGTTTATAGGACTAAAGAGAAGGTGCTATTTTTGTCAGTTTCCTAAGCAGAATTGAACTAGATATGGCCCGTGTGTGTAGGAAGCACAGTTCTTTTGTTCTGAGCAAGCTCACTTTCTCAAAAGCAGAGTGTGTTTTTTGTAATGCGAGCTAGTGTTGGTTTCCCTTTAATAAATGGATCTGAATCACATGCAGTTTCTGGTCCTACAAGCAAGAGTTCTTTTCAGGTAAGGAAAGTCACTGTTGCGCTCCCGTTGCCATACACAGTGCTAATAGTCCTTGCTTTTGTTCCCAACAAGTACAGTGTATGGGACATAAGAGAAGCTACAATTCTTGTCAGTTTCCTAAGCAGAGGTGAATTAGATATGGCCTGAGTGTGTAGGAAGGTCAGTTCTTTTGTTTTGAGGAATTCACCGTTCTTGCTCTATGGGAAACATAGTGGAGTAAGGGAGTGTTCCTTTCTCAAAAGCAGAGTGTGTTTCTTGTAAGGCATGCTAGTGTTAATTTCCCTTCATAAATGGAGTTGAGTCACATGCATTTTCTGGTCCTACGAACAAGAGTTCTTTTTTGGTAAGGAAAGTCACTATTGTGCTCCCATTGCCATACACTGTGGAAATAGCATTGGCGATTCTTCCCAACAAGTACAGTGTATGGGACGCAAGAGAAGCTACTGTTCTTTTCAGTTTCCTAGCAGAGTTGAACTAGATAAGGCCCGAGTATGTAGGAAGTACAGTTCTTTTGTTCTGAGCAAGCTTACAGTTCTGTCCCTATAGGAAACACAGTAGAGTTGGGCAGTGCTCCTGTTTAAAAAGTAGAATGTTTTTCTTGTGAAGCGAGCTAATTTTTGTTTCCCCTTGATAAATTGAGTTTAATCACACGGAGTTTCTGGTCTTATGAGCAAGAGTTCTTTTCTGGTGTGGAAAGTCACTATTGCTCTCCCATTGCCATACCCAGTGCAAATAGCACTGGTGTTTGTTCCCAGCTAGTACAGAGTATTGGACACAAGAGAAGCTACAGTCCTTGTCAGTTTCCTAAGCAGAGTTGATCTAGATATGGTCTGTGTGTTTAGGAAGCACATTTCTTTTGGTCTGAGCAAACTCACTGTTCTGGCTCTTTAGGAAACATAGTAGAGTAGGGCAGTGCTCCTTTCTCAAAAGCAGAGTGTGTCTTGTGAGGCGAGCTAGTGTTGGTTTTTACTTCATAAACGGTGTTGAATCACACGCAGTTTCTGATCCTACGAACAAGAGTTCGTTTCTTGTAAGGAAACTCTCATTTGCTCTCCAGTTGCCATACACAGTGCAAATAGCACTCTCATCTGTTCCCAGCAAGTACAGTGTATACAATGCAAGGGAAGCTACAGTTCTTGACAGTTTCCTAAGTAGAGTTGAGCTAGATATGGCGGTAGGGTGTAGGAAGCACAGTTTTTTGTTCTGAGAAAGCTCACTGTTCTGGCTCTATAGGTAACACAATAGAGAAGGGGAATGTTCCTTTCTACAAATCAGAGTGTGTTTCTTGTAAGGCGACCTAGTGTTGGTTTCACTTTATAAATGGAGTTGAATCACATTCAGTTTCTGCTCCTAAGAGCAAGAGTTCTTCTCTGGTAAGGTGAGTAACTCTGTGCTCCCATTGCCATACACAGAGCAAATAGCACTCGTGTCTGTTCCCAGCAAGTACAGTTTATAGGACTGAAAAGAAGCTACTGTTCTTGTCAGTTTCCTAAGCAGAGTTGAACTAGATATGGCCCGTGTGTCTAGGAAGCACAGTTCTTTTGTTCTGAGCAAGCTCACTGTTCTGGCTATATAGAAAACATAGTAGAGTGGTGGAAGGCTCCTTTCTCAAAAGCAGAGTGTGTTTCTTGTAATGCAACCTAGTGTTGGTTTCCCTTTAATAAATGGAGCTGAATCACATGCAGTTTCTGGTCCTATGTACAAGAGTTCTTTTCTGGTAAGGAAAGTCACTATTGTGCTCCTGTTGCCATACACAGAGCTAATAGCACTGGCTTTTGTTCCCAGCAAGTACAGTGTATGGGACACAAGATAAGTTACTGTTCTTGTCAATTTCCTCAGCAGAGTTGAACTAGATATGGCCCGTGTGTGTAGGAAGCACAGTTCTTTTGTTCTGAGAAAGTTCACTCTTCTGGATCTTTAGGAAACGCAGTAGAGTAAGGGAGGGTTTCTTTCACAAAAACAGATTGTGTTTCTTGTAAGGCGAGCTAGTGTTGGTTTTCCATTCATAAATGGAGGTGAATGACATGCAGTTTCTGGTCCTATGAGCAAGAGTTCTTTTCTGGTAAGGAAATTCACTATTGTGCTCCCATAGACATACACAGTGCAAATACCATTGGCGTTTCTTCCCAGCAATTACAGTGTATATGACGGATTAGTAGCTACTGTTCTTGTCAGTTTCCTAACTGGAGTTAAACTAGATAAGGCCCGAGTATGAAGGAAGCACAGTTCTTTTGTTCTGAGCAAGCTCACTGTAGTGGCTCAATAGGAAACACAGTAGAGGAGGACAGAGCTCCTTTCTCAAAGCAGAGTGTGTTTCATGTAAGATGAGCTAGTGTGGGTTTCCCCTTCATAAATGGAGTTGAATCTCATGCAGTTTCTGGTTCTAAGAGGAAGAGTTCTTTTCTTGCAAAGAAAGTCACTATTTATCTCCTTTTGCCATACACAGTGCAAAAAACACTCCTGTCTCTTCGCAGCAAGTACAGTGTGTTGGACGCAGGAGAAGGTACAGTTCTTTCAGTTTCCTAAATAGAGTTGAACTAGATATGGCATGTGTGTCTTTGTAGCACAGTTCTTTTGTTCTGAGCAAGCACACTCTTCTTTTTTTTTTTTTTTTTGGTTTTTCGAGACAAGGTTTCTCTGTGTAGCTTTCTGCCTTTACTGGAACTCACTTGGTAGCCCAAGCTAGCCTCGAACTCAAGAGATCCGCCTGGCTCTGAATCCTGAGTGCTGGGATTAAAGGTGTGCGCCACCACCGCCCAGCCAAGCACACTCTTCTAGCTCCATGGGAAACACAGTAGAGTAGGGGAGTGCTTCTTTTTAGAAAGCAGAATGTGTTTCTTGTAAGGCGAGCTAATTTTGATTTCCCATTGATAAACAGAGTTGAATCAGATGCAGTTTCTGGTCCTACGAGGAAGAGATCTTTTGTGGTATGGAGCGTCACTATTGCGCTCCCATTGCCACGCAGTGCAAATAACACTGGCGTGTCTTTACAGCAAGTACAGTGTATGGGACAGAAGAGAAGCTACTGTTCTTGTCAGTTTCTTAAGCAGAGTTGAAATAGATATGGACTGTGTGTGTAGGAAGCACAGTTCTTTGTTCTGAGCAAGCTCACTGTTCTGGCTTTATAGGAAACACAGTAGAGTAGGCCAGTGTTCCTTTCTCAAAAGCAGAGTGTTTTGGTAAGGCGAGCAAGTGTTGGTTTCCCCTTCATAAATGGAGTTGAATCACATGCATTTTTTGGTCCTAGGAGCAAGAGTTCATTTCTGGTAAGGAAAGTCACTATTTAAGTCCCATTGCCATACACAGTGCAAATAGCACTCGGGTCTGTTCCTAGCAAGTACAGTGTATTGGACACAAGAAAAGCTACACTTCTTGTCAGTTTCCTAAACAGAGTTGAAATAGATATGGCCTGTGTGTTTAGGAAGGACATTTGTTTTGTTCTGAGCAAGCTAACAGTTCTGTCACTATAGGAAACACAGTAGAGTCAGGCAGTGCTCCTTTATAAAAAGGAGAATGTGTTTCTTGTAGCGAGCTAATTTTGGTTTCCCCTTGAAAAAAGGAGTTGAATCACATGCAGTGTCTGGTCTTACGAGCAAGAGTTCTTTTCTGGTAAGGAAAGTCACTATTGCGCTCCCATTGCCATACACAGTGCAAATAGCACTGGCGTCTGTTCCAAGCAAGTACAGTGTATTGGACTGAAGAGAAGCTACTGCTCTTGTCAGTTTCCTAAGCAGAGTTTAACTAGATATGGCCTGTGTGTGTAGGAAGCACAGTTCTTTTGTTCTGAGCAAGCTCACTGTTCTGGCTCTATATGAAACACAGTAGAGTAGGTCAATGCTCCTTTCTCAAAAGCAGAGTGTGTTTCTTATCAGGCAAGCCTGTGTTGGTTTCCCCTTCATAATCGGAGTTGAATCACATGCAGTTTCTTGTCCTGTGAGCAAAAGTTTTATTCTGGTAAGGAAAGTCACAATTGCGCTCCCATTGCCACACAGTGCAAACAGCACTGGCGTCTCTTTGCAGCAAATACAGTGTATGGGAGAGAAGATAAGCTTCTGTACTTGTCAGTTTCCTAAGCAGAGTTGAAATAGATATGTCGCGTGTGTTTAGTAAGCAATGTTCTCTTGGTCTGAGCAAGCTCACGATTCTGGCTGTAAAGTAAACACACTAGAGTGGGGCAGTGATCCTTTCTCAAAAGCACAGTGTGTGTCTGGTAAGGCGAGCTAGTGTTAGTTTCCACTTCATAAATGGAGTTGTATCACATGCAGTTTCTGGTCCTACAAGCTAGAGTTCTTTTCGGGTAAGGAAAGTCACTATTGTGCTCCCATTGCCATATACAGTGCAAATAGCACTCACGTCTGTTCACAGAAAGTACAGTGTATGAGATGCAGGAGAAGTGACTGTTCTTGTCAGTTTCCTAAGTAGAGTTGAACTAGATATGGCCTGAGTGTGTAGGAAGCACAGTTCTTTTGTTCTGAGCAAGCTCACTGTTGTGGCTCTACAGGAAACACAGTAGAGTAACGAAGTGTTCCTTACACAAATGCAGAGTGTGTTTCTTGTAAGGCCAGCTAGTGTTGGTTTCCCTTCATAAATGGAGTTTAATCTAATGCAGTTTCTCTTCCTATGAGCAAGAGTTCTTTTCTGGTAAGGAAAGCACTATTGTGCTCCCTTAGCTACACAGTGCAAACAGCCCTCACGTCTGTTCCCAGTAAGTACAGTTTATGGGTCTGAAGAAAAGATACTGTTCTTGTCAGTTTCCTAAGCAGAGTTGAACTAGATATTTCCCTAGTGTTTAGGAAGCACAGTTTTTGGAACTAAGCAAGTTCACTGTTCTGGCTCTACAGGAAACACAGTAGAGGAGGGCAGTGCTCCTTTCTCAAAAGCAGAGTGTGTTCCTTGTAAGGCGAGCTAGCGTTAGTTTCCACTTCATAAATGGAGTTGAATCACATGCAGTTTCTGGTCCTATGAGCAAGAGTTCTTTTCTGGTAAGTAAAGTCACCATAGCGCTCCCTTTGCGATACACAGTACAAATAGCCCTCGGGTCTGTTAACAGCAAGTACAGTGTATTGGATGAAAGAGTAACTTCACTTCTTGTCAGTTCCTAAACAGAGTTGAACTAGATATGGCTTGTGTGTTTAGGAAGCACAGTTTTTTTCTTCTGAGCAAGCTCCCTATTCTGGCTCCTTAGGAAACACAGTAGAGTAGAGGAATGCCCCTTTCTCAAAAGCAGAGGGTGTTTCTTACAATGCCAGCTAGTGTTGGTTTCCATTCATAACCAGAGTTGAATCACATGCAGTTTCTGGTCCTTCGAGCAAGAGTTGTTTTATGGTAAAGAAAGTCACTATTGCACTCCCATTGCCATACACATTGCAAATAGCACTCTGCTCTGTTCCCAGCAAGTGCAGTGTATTGGAAGGAAGAGAAGCTACTGTACTTGTCAGATTCCTAAGTAGAGTTGAACTAGATATGGTCCATGGATGTAGGAAGCACCGTTCTTTTGTTCTGAGAAAGTTCACTCTTCTGGCCCTATAGAAAACAAAGTAGAGTAGAAGAGTGCTCTTTTCTCAAAAGCAGACTGTGTTTATTGTAAGACGAGCTTGTGTTGGTTTCCACTACATAAATGGAGTTGAATCACATGGAGTTTCTGGTCCTACGAGCAAGAGTTGTTTTCTGAGAAGGAGAGTCACTATTGCACTCTCATTGCCATACACAGTGCAAATAGCACTCACGTCTGTTCACAGCAAATAGAGTGTATTTAACTGAAGAGAAGCTACTGTTCTTGTCTGTTTCCTAATCAGAGTTGAACTAGATATGGCCCATATATGTAGGAAGCACAGTTCTTTTGTTCTGAGCTATCTCACTGTTCTGGCTCTATAGGAAACACAGAAGAGTAGAAGAGTGCTCTTTTCTCATAAGCAGAGTGTGTTTCTTGTAAGGCTAATTAGAGTTTGTTTCCCTTTCATAAACAAAGGGGAAGCACATCCAGTTTCTGGTCCTAAGTTCAAGAGTTTTTTTCCTGGTATGGACAGTCACTATTGTGCTCCCATTGCCATACACAGTGCAAATAGCACTCGCATCTGTTCCCAGCAAGTGCAGTGTATTGGAATGAAGAGAACCTACTGTTCTTGTCAGTTTCCTCATCAGAGTTGAACTAGATATGGCCTGCGTGTGTAGGAAGCACAGTTCTTTTCTTCTTAGCAGTCTCACTGTTCTGGGCCTACAGGAAATATGGTAGAGTAGAAGAGTGCTCTTTTCTCAAAGGCAGAGTGTGTTTCTTGTAATGCGAGCTAGTGTTGGTTTCAATTCAAAAACGGAGTTGAATCACATGCAGTTTCTGGTCCTATGAGCAAAAGTTTTTTTTTTTTTTTTTTGGTAAGGAAAGTCACTATTGTACTCCCATTGCCATACACAGTGCAAACAGCACTCCTGTCTGTTCCCAGTAAGTACAGTGTATTGGATGGAAGAGTAGCTGCTGTTCTGGTCACTTTTCTAAGCATAGTTGAACTAGATATGGCCCATGTGTAGTAAGCACATTTATTTTTGTTTTGAGAAAGCTCACTGTTCTGGAATATATAGGAAACAGAGTAGAATAGATGAGTGCTCTTTTCTCAAATGCAGAGTGTATTTCTTGTAAGGCGAGCTATTTTTGTTTCCCATTCATAAACAGAGTTGAATCACATGCAATTTCTGGTCCTACAAGCAAGACTGTTTTCTCATAAGGAAAGTCACTTTTGAGCTCTCATTGCCATACTCAGTGCAAATATCACTCACGTCTGTTCCCTGCAAATACAGTGTATTGGACTGAAGAGAAGCAACAGTTCTTGTCAGGTTCCTAAGCATAGTTAAACTAGATATGACCCGTGTGAGTAAGGAGAACAGTTCTTTTGTTCTGAGCAAGCTCACTGTTCTGGCTGTATAGGAAACAGAGTAGAGTAGAAGAGTGCTCTTTTCTCAAAAGCATAGTGTGGTTCTTGTAAGGCGAGCTAGTGTTTGTTTCCCATTCACAAATGGTGTTGAATCACATGCAGTTTCTGGTCCTACGAGCAAGAGTTATGTTCTGGTAAGGAAAGTCACTATTGTGCTCCCATAGACATACACAGTGCAAATAGCACTCGTGTCTGTTCTCAGCAAGTGTAGTGTATTGGAAGGAAGAGAGGCTACTGTTCTTGTCAGTTTCCTAAGCAGAGTTGCACTAGATATGGCCTGTGTGTGAAGGAAGCACAGTTCTTTTGTTCTGAGCAAGCTCACTGTTCTGGCCCTATAGGAAACACAGTAGAGCAGAAGAATGCACTTTTCTGAAAACCAGAGTGAGTTACTTGTAAGGCGAATTAGTGTTTGTTTCCCTTTCACAAACGGAGTTGAAGCACTTGCAGTTTTTGGTCCTACGAGCAAGAGTTGTTTTCTGGTAAGGAAAGTCATTATTGCGATCATATTGCCATTCACAGTCCAAATAGCACTTGTGTCTGTTCCCAGGAAGTACAGTGTATTGGACAGACGAGAAGCTACAGTTCTTGTCAGTTTCCTAAGCAGAGCTGAACTAGATATGGCCCATATGTTTAGGAAGCACATTTCTTTGTACTGAGCAAGCTCACTGTTCTGGCCCTATAGGAAACACAGTAGAGTAGAAGAGTGCTCCTTTCACAAAAGCAGAGTGTGTTTCTTGTAACGCAAGCTAGTGTTGGTTTTCCATTCATAAACGGAGTTGAATCACATTCAGTTTCTGAGCCTATGAGCAAGAGTTGTTTTCTGGTAAGGAAAGTCACTATTGTGCTCCCACTGTCATACACAGTGCAAATAGCTTTTGTGTCTGTTCCCCACAAGTACAGTGTATTGGACGGAAGAGAAGCTACTGTTCTTGTCAGTTTCCTAAGCACAGCTGAACTGAATATGGCCCATGTGTTTAGGAAGCACATTTCTTTGTTCTGAGCAATGTGGTGGTATTTTACTTGTACTGAAATGTGATTTTAATTGTATGTTAATAAATAAAGTTGCCTGGGGGTCAGAGTTTTAGAGCCATAGCAAGTGCATTACGGTGGTGGCGCACGCCTTTAAGGACCTGGAGGGCGGTACATACAGGCAGTGACAAGGCAGTCATGTGTTTAGTTTACAACCAATGAGAAGGCAGAACATCTAGACTATATAAAGACATACACACAGAAAGAGGCCCTCTTTTTCAGAGAGCTCTCTTGGCTGAAGCAGGATAGCTGAAGCAGGAAGTGTAAGGCTCTTAGTTCTGACCTCTTGGCTTTCTTTTCTGAATCGGCTCTGTGTTTCTTATTTAATAAGATGGTTGGTTACATCTACATTTGGCGCCCAACGTGACAAGAATCCATTAAAACCGCTTAACTTGGCTTGGCGGCAGGTCCGGGTTCCCGCCAGGGTGGCCAGCAGGTCTGGTTTCCCGCCAGGGCGGCCGGCTCCCTAGCCCGGGCCCAGGTCGGCTTGGCCTCAGGCTGGACTAACTTTGATCTACTTGCTTAAAGCCAGTGCTACAAACAACTCAGGCCTGCCCTGCCGAACAGGGCCCCTGCCTGTAAAACCAACACACGTGGTTGGAGCTTAAGGTAGCCAGAGCCAAGGCTTGACTAGGCTCAAGCGGGAACATGTGGCTGGATTCAAGCTCTTAGGCAGAACTTGTGGCTACGCTTGCTCTCTCTCTCTCTCTCTCTCTCTCTCTCTCTCTCTCTCTCTCTCTCTCTCTCTCTGGACTCATACCTCGGACACTAGGTGGCTGTTTTGAAATTCCCTCGGATTGATACTGTTCTACAAGTACTTGGAAAGTCACTTAACATATCAGATATTTTAAAGGAAACTATTTAAAAGAAAAATTTTTTTCCACATTAAAAAAAATGGGTTTTCTGTGTACATTGGAAGAAAATTGGGCTTTGTTTGCAATTTTAGACAGTCTGACAATGGAACAGCTATATGAGAAGATTAATGTTGATCGAATTATGCATTTTATTACTATGTTTATCCTCATTTTACTATTTAAAAAGATAGTCAATTTAAGTGCCAGGATGACAGCTTTAGAAAAACCTATTAAACCTGTAAAAACTCAGACAGAAGAAACTAACAGTGAAGCTGCTTCAAGATTGGATCATAGGGTTACAGAAAGAAAGCCTGTTTTCACACAGTCACCCTTAGTTTGTCCAGTAACCGTACAGCAGTCGCCTGATCAAATGACTATACAAAATATTTGGGCTCCAATTGAAATGATAGATTTACAAAGGTTTAAGGAGGCAATAGTATCTTATGGTATGCATTCCCCATATGTAAAGCAAATGTTAAACTCTTGGTCAACATATAATAGGATTGTACCACAGGACTGGCGGGAGCTGGCACAAGCTGTTCTTGAACCCAGTCAAAGGCTTCAGTGGCTAACTAGGTTCAAGGAGGAAGCTAAAAACATAGAAAATCAGTGGAGGGATAAAGGAATACAAGTCTGCCAGGATCAGCTTATTGGAGAAGGTCAATATGCTTCAGCACAAACACAATATTTATATGATGTCCAAACCCTAATTTTATGTCGAACAGCAGCCTTGAATGCATGGGACAGAGTTGAGGAACCAGGAAAAAAAACTGAGTCATTTACAAAGGTTGTACAAGGCCCAAAAGAATCTTTCACAGATTTTTTACAAAGACTTGCTTCAGCAGTAAAGAGAATGGTCCTGGATTCAGAAGCTAGTAAGATAATAATTGAATCTTTGGCCTTTGAGAATGTGAATGCAGCATGCAAAACAATAATCAGGCTGTTAAAGGCAAGATCTGCACCTTTGGAAGATTGGATTAGAGATACGGTTAATGTTGAAGCTCATGAGCATGATGATACGTGGGTAGGAGAAGCAATTTCAAAAGGTTTGAGGAATGTTAGATGTTTTGGATGTGGAAAGCAAGGACATTTGAAAAGGGACTGTAAACAGGTCATTCCTAGAAACAATGTTTCTTCAAGGAACAATGGCCCAGAATGCCCCTTCCTTCTGGAGTATGCAGAAGGTGTGGTAAGGGAAAACACTGGACCAACGAATGTAGATCAACAAGGGACAGACAGGGTAATCCTTTGCCTCAGTCTTCAGGAAACTCCCAGAGGGGCCTCATGCAGGCCCCGATAGCAAATCCAGTTCAAACCTTTCCTGCAGTCGTAGAGGAAACCCCTACCCAGAGCAATTAAATAACCAAATGCCTATTGGAATAAGTCATGCTGGTCAGGATGATGAAACAGAGAGAATAGAAAATTCAGGAGCAAATATAAAGAAATTTTTTTGGCAAACTTTTATTAATGAACAAAGACCAAAATTATCGATAAAAATAAATGGTGTTTTGTTGTCTGGTCTGGTAGACACAGGTGTGGACATTACCATAATTGCACCAGAATTTTGGCATCCAACTTGGCCTCTTGAGGAGGTAAATGTTCAACTGTTAGGAATTGGGACATTATCTCAGGTGAAACAGAGTGCAAGATGGCTCGAGTGTATAGGTCTAGAAGGACAGAGAGAAAAATTGAAACCATATGTAGCTAACATAGCTATGAACTTGTGGGGTTGAGACTTGTTGCAACAATGGAATACTCAGATTAACATCCCTCCAATCTCAGAAACAAATCATAAATTAGCACATGTTTCTGAGAGAAATATTAGAAGGCATTATTCTGAGTGGTCACCAGCCATCCATATTATACAAGAACAGGGCACAACAACTGATGATCTTCCAAAGACACCAACAGCTCTACCTTTAAAATGGTTAACAGACAAGCCTGTATGGGTCCAGCAATGGCCTTTAACAACAGAGAAACTCCAGGCTTTAGAAGAGCTGGTAGAAGAGCAGTTAAATGCTCAGCATATTGAGGAATCAACCAGCCCTTGGAATTCTCCTGTATTTGTTATTAAAAAGAAATCTGGTAAATGGAGAATGGTAACAGACCTTAGAGCAATTAACAAAGTAATTCAGCCAATGGGCTCTCTACAATCTGGAATTCCTCTGCCTACTCTGTTACCAAAAGGATGGCCTCTCATAGTTATTGATTTAAAAGACTGTTTCTTTTCAATACCGTTACAAGAAAAAGACAGAGAAAGATTTGCTTTCACAGTGCCTACTTATAATAATTCTCAACCGGTTAAAAGATTTCAATGGAGGGTCCTCCCACAGGGAATGTTGAATAGCCCAACTCTGTGCCAATATTTTGTACAACAGCCATTGGAAGTGATACGTAAAAAATTTCCTAAATCTATAATTTATCATTATATGGATGATATTTTACTAGCTGACTCAAATGTAGATACTTTAGAAAGAATGTTTGAAGACGTAAAGAAAATTTTGCCTTGCTGGGGATTACAAATTGCTCCTGAAAAGATACAAAGAGGAGATTCTATTAATTATTTAGGATATAAATAGAGCTACAAAAAATTAGACCCCAAAAGGTGCAAATTAGGAGAGATAGACTACACACTCTTAATGACTTTCAAAGATTATTTGGAAATATTTCTCATCTACGAACTATTGTTGGGGTAAAAAATGATGAACTGCATAATTTGTTCAAAACCTTAGAAGGTGACAAGGACCTAAATAGTCCAAGAGAGTTATCACCTGAAGCTGAGAAAGAATTGGCCTTGGTAGAAAAGAAAGTACATGAAGGGCACATGGATCGTATTGATCCAAAGCTGGATTGCATTTTGGTTATTTTACCTTCTAGGCATTCTCCTACAGGAATGTTAATGCAGAGGGAAGATATTATATTAGAATGGATATTTTTACCAAATAAACCAAACAAAAAATTAAAAACTTATGTGGAAAAAATCTCTGACTTGATTTGGAAAGGAAAATTGAGACTTCGTCAATTAGCAGGAATAGACCCAGCAGAAATTGTCATACCTTTAACTAAGGAGGACATTGAAAAATTATGGACAGAAAGTGAACCTTGGCAAAGAGCTTGCAGTAATTTTTTGGGAGAAATTAACAGCAAATATCCCAAAAGCGATAGAATTGATCTTATAAAGAGAGCTGATTGGATCTTGCCTCGAATTGTATGGGAAAAGCCCATATCTGGAGTTCGTACATTTTATACAGATGCCAACAAACAAGGAAAGGCAGGTTACAAATCAGAAAATTTAAGTAAAGTGGTTCAAAGTCCTTATAATTCAGTTCAAAAATCAGAATTATATGCTATTCTGTTGGTATTAATGGATTTTTCAGAACCTCTCAACATAGTAACTGACTCTCAATATGCTGGAAGAGTAGTATTACATATTGAGACTGCAGAATTTATCCCTGATGCTTCAGAATTAACTTCATTATTTATTCAATTACAAGATACAATCAGGAAAAGGAGTCATCCTTTATATATAACTCACATTCGATCCCATACTGGTCTGCCAGGCCCTCTAGCACAAGGCAATGATGAGATTGATAAGTTATTAATAGGAAATGTGCTGGAGGCGTCAGAATGTCATAAAAAACATCATGTCAATAGTAAAGGTTTAAAAAAGGATTTTTCCATAACCTGGCAACAAGCCAAAGAAATAGTAAAGAAATGTCCTACTTGTTCCTTCTACAATCAAACGCCATTACTAGCAGGATGTAACCCAAAGGGTACTCAAAGGAATGAAATCTGGCAGATGGACGTGTTTCACTTTGCAGAATTTGGAAAACTGAAATATGTACACCACACTATCGATACTTATTCAGGATTTCAGTGGGCAACTGCTTTGAGTTCTGAAAAAGCTGATTCTGTAATCACTCATTTGCTAGAAGTTATGGCCATCATGGGTATACCTGCACAAATCAAAACTGACAATGATCCATCATATGTCTCTGTTAAAAATGAAACAGGTTTTTGCTTATTACAATATAAAGCATATTACAGGCATACCACATAATCCTACAGGTCAAGCAGTTATAGAAAGATCAAACAGAACTCTAAAGGATATGCTAAATAAACAGAAAGGGGTAACAAAAACCCCCAGAAATAGACTGCATAATGCTCTATTAACTTTGAATTTTCTTAATGCCAATGAGAAAGGAACAACAGCTGCAGAGAGACATTGGATAATAGAAAAAACTACAGAATTAAATTAGCCTGTATATTTTAAGGATGTGCTGACCTCAGAATGGAAACCAGGGTATGTGTTAAGTTGGGGACGAGGTTTTGCTTTTGTTTCTACAGGAGAAGATAAGTTGTGGGTACCATCAAAATTGATAAAGGTTCGATTTGAACAAGAGAAACCTCTTAATTAGAGGAGGTGATAGCTCATCAACCAACATGGACATCCAATTTAAACTAACTTATACCAGTAACACATGTCTTTTCATTTAATCAGATAATAACTTGCCAAAAAGGAACATCCCCAAAATTAGTCTTGGGGAAAGGTTTTTGTTTTTGTCTTTTAGGAGAATGAAGGTTAAGGAATCTGAAGAACACTGGACAAATAAGACAACTGAAGAAAAGGGACAAATCATCTATCCCAGGAAGCAGAGTGAAATGGCGTATGGGTATATATTATCTAAAAAAATTTATGTCTTCCTAAATGTTTGTTTCTGCTTTTCTCTAAAGATTTAACACTATTGGTCTTCTAATAGTCTCAGTCCAATTAAAATTTAAAGCTGACTTTGGAGTTGGAGAATGGCTCTCTCCTTCTTTAAACTCAAGCATGTTGTTAAAAGGAAAATGCAAACTCCCTGTATCATGCCAGAATAAAAGAGCCATCTTCTGCTATGAGACAGGAGAAAAGCCAAATTAATTAAGGGACTATTCTATTACTAATCTCAACTCTTTGATTCTATTCTGATTCTTTAAACTTTTCTTAAAGTATGAATTTTATATCAAAACTTATAAGATTAATATATATATATACATTTTAAACTTTGCTAAGATATGAATGGTCATATAGAGTATTGATTAATTCTAAAAAAAGGCTTCAATTAGCTGCATATATATGTCTTTGTGTTCGAGTCTCTTATCAGTTTTCTGCAGGAATTCACGGCCAGGCCTAACATCAACTGAAGTCTCCAGGAAGAAGTTGGGGCCCCACAACAACAACAATTCCACGTGGACAATAATAACATCACTAAGCTGACAAACATCATCTACAGTTCAGCTTTGAACTACAAGGTGCTCAGAGCAATTTTGAGATGACTAGCTGAGATGATCCAGTCTCAAAGACTACTTGAATAAGGACTTGAGATAAACCCTGAACTTTGGCATTATACACAGAATGGATAATGAAGGATATAGTTACCTTTCCTAGAATTTGACAATTAACCTAAAATTTTTCTTTCAGGATAAAGATAACTTCGCCCATACCCAGCAGGAAGCAATTTTAAGAGGTTGTGTGGGGTGGGTGGTTTTTTGGTCTTTTTCATGGGTTTTGGGTCTGGGATAATTTTCATGGTTTAGGGGGGTTGGTTACAAGTTGTTGTCAAGGGTTAGGAAAAAGACTAAGCAGATTAGATTTAAGGTTCTTATTTTAAAAAAAAAAGAGAAAGAAAGAAGAAGAAAAAGACAATTACTAGTTTTAAATACTTTACATTGGATTGGATTGTTTTATATTGTATACAAATTATATATATTGAAATTGATATTGTTAGAAAATGCTATATGTATATTTCTAATTGTACTTATATCGTTCATTTAACAATGCAATTTTCTGATCCTTGAATGTTATTATTACCATTAGGATATAAAGAAATGATAGTTAGTAGTTAGACATTACAATAGAACTTGTAGTCATATTAGATATGTTTTAAAAATTGAGCAGATATATTTTAGATAGGTCATCTTCAAACCCTTCAGAGATCTACAGAATATGGCATTTAAAATGTTTTAATAACTTAGAAAATTTTTCTTTTTTGTTATGTGTTGCTGGAGAACTTTTCTCCAGCTCCCGCCACCAAGTCCCGCCAGTCTCTTTTCTCCAGCTCCCACCACCAAGTCCCACCAGTCTCAGAGCCCATTTATAAAATAAACACACAGACTCTTACATTATTTAAACTGCTTGGCCATTAGCTCAGGCCTGTTATTGTCTAGCTCTTACTCTTATATTTAGCCCATTTCTATTAATCTTTATTTTGCCACGTGGCTCGTGGCTTACCGGTACTTTACATCTTCCTTGTCCTCATGGCGGCTGGCAGTGTCTCTCTCTCAGCCTTCCACTCCCAGAATTCTTTTCCTTGTCCCGCCTATACTTCCTGCCTAGCCAATGGCCAATCAGTGATTTATTTACTGACCAATCAGCAACACACTTGACATACAGACCATCCCACAGCACTTCCCCTTTTTCTTTTCTTAAAAAGGAAGGTTTTAACTTTAACATAGTAAAATTACATATAACAAAACAATTATCAAGCAAGAATTACAGTTACAATATTAAAGAAGAGATCCTATCTATCTTATATTTGTAAGTTTAAGGTTTTATATCTAACTTATCTTTTATTATAACTAAGGAAAATTGTAAGTATCTAGTCTTTAACCACATCAAAGACCTCAGAAGGATATACTACTACCTGAGAAATGGAGAAGGATATAAGCAACTTTTAGGAGTCTTGTAGGGTAGACAGAGACAGCTGGCAGCTTGGACAGTCATTCAAAGTTCTCTTGTAAAGTTGGGGCATCTGTCTTCAGCCCACAGGCCTAGAGTCTCTTATTCACTTTTCTCTGTGTCCTGTAGAATGTCTGGCAGTTTTCTCTGCAAAGCAGGAACCTGAAGGACCATTTTGTCAAGCAAAGTTCAGTGGTCACCTTTGTATGGGTCCTGCATGTCCAGTTGATCAGGCAGTCCAGGCAAGAACAGTTTCTTGCCCAAATGGCTATTTTTGTCAAGGTGAAGATAAACTCCGTATGGAGTGTCTTCGATGCCCATCCTCCTCTCTGAAGTAAATCGGTGCTGTCAGGAGCAGACATGTCTCACTGTCCAGAAAGTCTAAATTTTTAAAACATTTTAAATGCCATATTCTGTAGGTCTTTGAAGTGTTTGAAGACTACCTATCTATCTGAAATATAACTATGTATACCTAGAAGACTTAACTAACATGGCTACAAATATGATTATCATAGATGACTAATTATTAATCTATTTTTTAATTATCCATTATAATTTTAAATGAGTTACATAAACATAATACCTCAAACAAGAATAGAAATATATATACAGTATAACAAAATTAAGTTTAAACTTGTATCAATAAACTAAAATCTATAGCAATGTAAAACATTTTAAACAAGTTGTTACTCTTTAAAAGTAGGTTCATTAATCTACCCTTTCATCCTATCATATCTAAACTATCCCCCTTTTTGTTTTAGAAAGAGATTGTATTTATAATCAACCTGATTTAAATAAAAATATTGTTTTTTCTCTGTCCCACACCAGAGGGCTCTTCTGATTTGGGACACAAGAATCTCTTAACCATTTTTTTTTTTTGAGCAATATGTCTGGGTTTAGAGGGGGAGTGAGCCAATTCCATCTCTAAAGCCAGCTTGGTATATTTGGGAATTTGGGCGTAGCTTCTCTTACTACTTCCTGCTGGAGGGGGGCGCTGTATCTTCTGGAGACAGAAAGAAAATTTTAGGATCATGGAGTAGTCCGTGAGGCTGTATATCTGAGCCAGTTGACTTGAAACCATTCTGGATGTTGAATCATCTGGGCCATGGTGTCATTGGAGACCTTTCAGGGGGTCTTGGCTGGTCAAACCTGATGTATCTTAATCTGGAACAAATCCATAGTCTCTGGCTTTCTGTGGAAACAAGAGCAGAGACTCTTTTCCAAAGCAACATATCCTTATATCCAAATTTTGAAGTCAAGGTACCTTTAAAATATACATTTTGGCATAACTCAACAGCTTTTACAATCAAATGTTTTTCTGCAGTTACGAATATCAAAGAGAACATAATCCAGATTCTCTGTGTGGTAGTCATCTTTACGTGGCTTATTTTTTTATATTAGCGTGAACCTATTGGCAAACTTTTATTAATGAACAAAGACCAAAATTATCGATAAAAATAAATGGTGTTTTGTTGTCTGGTCTGGTAGACACAGGTGCGGACATTACCATAATTGCACCAGAATTTTGGCATCCAACTTGGCCTCTTCAGGAGGTAAATGTTCAACTGTTAGGAATTGGGACATTATCTCAGGTGAAACAGAGTGCAAGATGGCTCGAGTGTATAGGTCCAGAAGGACAGAAAGGAAAATTGAAACCATATGTAGCTAACATAGCTATGAACTTGTGGGGTCGAGACTTGTTGCAACAATGGAATACTCAGATTAACATCCCTCCAATCTCAGAAACAAATCATAAATTAGCACATGTTTCTGAGAGAAATATTAGAAGGCATTATTCTGAGTGGTCACCAGCC
Organism: Peromyscus eremicus; assembly: GCF_949786415.1. NCBI lineage: Eukaryota > Metazoa > Chordata > Mammalia > Rodentia > Cricetidae > Peromyscus > Peromyscus eremicus. The sequence goes on along the minus strand of NW_026734940.1, from coordinate 96,032 downwards.
ATCCATATTATACAAGAACAGGGCACAACAACTGATGATCTTCCAAAGACACCAACAGCTCTACCTTTAAAATGGTTAACAGACAAGCCTGTATGGGTCCAGCAATGGCCTTTAACAACAGAGAAACTCCAGGCTTTAGAAGAGCTGGTAGAAGAACAGTTAAATGCTCAGCATATTGAGGAATCAACCAGCCCTTGGAATTCTCCTGTATTTGTTATTAAAAAGAAATCTGGTAAATGGAGAATGGTAACAGACCTTAGAGCAATTAACAAAGTAATTCAGCCAATGGGCTCTCTACAATCTGGAATTCCTCTGCCTACTCTGTTACCAAAAGGATGGCCTCTCATAGTTATTGATTTAAAAGACTGTTTCTTTTCAATACCGTTACAAGAAAAAGACAGAGAAAGATTTGCTTTCACAGTGCCTACTTATAATAATTCTCAACCGGTTAAAAGATTTCAATGGAGGGTCCTCCCACAGGGAATGTTGAATAGCCCAACTCTGTGCCAATATTTTGTACAACAGCCATTGGAAGTGATACGTAAAAAATTTCCTAAATCTATACTTTATCATTATATGGATGATATTTTACTAGCTGACTCAAATGCAGATACTTTAGAAAGAATATTTGAAGACGTAAAGAAAATTTTGCCTTGCTGGGGATTACAAATTGCTCCTGAAAAGATACAAAGAGGAGATTCTATTAATTATTTAGGATATAAAATAGAGCTACAAAAAATTAGACCCCAAAAGGTGCAAATTAGGAGAGATAGACTACAGACTCTTAATGACTTTCAAAGATTATTTGGAAATATTTCTCATCTACGAACTATTGTTGGGGTAAAAAATGATGAACTGCATAATTTGTTCAAAACCTTAGAAGGTGACAAGGACCTAAATAGTCCAAGAGAGTTATCACCTGAAGCTGAGAAAGAATTGGCCTTGGTAGAAAAGAAAGTACATGAAGGGCATATCGATCGTAATGATCCAAAGCTGGATTGCATTTTGGTTATTTTACCTTCTAGGCATTCTCCTACAGGAATATTAATGCAGAGGGAAGATATCATATTAGAGTGGATATTTTTACCAAATAAACCAAACAAAAAATTAAAAACTTATGTGGAAAAAATCTCTGACTTGATTTGGAAAGGAAAATTGAGACTTCGTCAATTAGCAGGAATAGACCCAGCAGAAATTGTCGTACCTTTAACTAAGGAGGACATTGAAAAATTATGGACAGAAAGTGAACCTTGGCAAAGAGCTTGCAGTAATTTTTTGGGAGAAATTAACAGCAAATATCCCAAAAGCGATAGAATTGATCTTATAAAGAGAGCTGATTGGATCTTGCCTCGAATTGTACGGGTAAAGCCCATATCTGGAGTTCGTACATTTTATACAGATGCCAACAAACAAGGAAAGGCAGGTTACAAATCAGAAAATTTAAGTAAAGTGGTTCAAAGTCCTTATAATTCAGTTCAAAAATCAGAATTATATGCTATTCTGTTGGTATTAATGGATTTTTCAGAACCTCTCAACATAGTAACTGACTCTCAGTATGCTGAAAGAGTAGTATTACATATTGAGACTGCAGAATTTATCCCTGATGCTTCAGAATTAACTTCACTATTTATTCAATTACAAGATACAATCAGGAAAAGGAGTCATCCTTTATATATAACTCACATTCGATCCCATACTGGTCTGCCAGGCCCTCTAGCACAAGGCAATGATGAAATTGATAAGTTATTAATAGGAAATGTGCTGGAGGCCTCAGAATGTCATAAAAAAACATCATGTCAATAGTAAAGGTTTAAAAAAGGATTTTTCCATAACCTGGCAACAAGCCAAAGAAATAATAAAGAAATGTCCTACTTGTTCCTTCTACAATCAAACGCCATTACCAGCAGGATGTAACCCAAAGGGTACTCAAAGGAATGAAATCTGGCAGATGGACGTGTTTCACTTTGCAGAATTTGGAAAACTGAAATATGTACACCACACTATCGATACTTATTCAGGATTTCAGTGGGCAACTGCTTTGAGTTCTGAAAAAGCTGATTCTGTAATCACTCATTTGCTAGAAGTTATGGCCATCATGGGTATACCTGCACAAATCAAAACTGACAATGCTCCATCATATGTCTCTGTTAAAATGAAACAGTTTTTTGCTTATTACAATATAAAGCATATTACAGGCATACCACATAATCCTACAGGTCAAGCAGTTATAGAAAGATCAAACAGAACTCTAAAGGATATGCTAAATAAACAGAAAGGGGCAACAAAAACCCCCAGAAATAGACTGCATAATGCTCTATTAACTTTGAATTTTCTTAATGCCAATGAGAAAGGAACAACAGCTGCAGAGAGACATTGGATAATAGAAAAAACTACAGAATTAAATCAGCCTATATATTTTAAGGATGTGCTGACCTCAGAATGGAAACCAGGGTATGTGTTACATTGGGGACGAGGTTTTGCTTTTGTTTCTACAGGAGAAGATAAGTTGTGGGTACCATCAAAATTGATAAAGGTTCGATTTGAACAAGAGAAACCTCTTAATTAGAGGAGGTGATAGCTCATCAACCAACATGAACATCCAATTTAAACTAACTTATACCAGTAACACATGTCTTTTCATTTAATCAGATAATAACTTGCCAAAAAGGAACATCCCCAAAATTAGTCTTGGGGAAAGGTTTTTGTTTTTGTCTTTTAGGAGAATGAAGGTTAAGGAATCTGAAGAACACTGGACAAATAAGACAACTGAAGGAAAGGGACAAATCATCTATCCCAGGAAGCAGAGTGAAATGGCGTATGGGTATATATTATCTAAAAAATTTTATGTCTTCCTAAATGTTTGTTTCTGCTTTTCTCTAAAGATTTAACACTATTGGTCTTCTAATAGTCCCAGTCCAATTAAAATTTAAAGCTGACTTTGGAGTTGGAGAATGGCTCTCTCCTTCTTTAAACTCAAGCATGTTGTTAAAAGGAAAATGCAAACTCCCTGTATCATGCCAGAATAAAAGAGCCATCTTCTGCTATGAGACAGGAGAAAAGCCAAATTAATTAAGGGACTATTCTATTATTAATCTCAACTCTTTGATTCTATTCTGATTCTTTAAACTTTTCTTAAAGTATAAATTTTATATCAAAACTTACAAGATTAATATATATATATATATATATATAGATAGATAGATAGATATACATTTTAAACTTTGCTAAGATATGAATGGTCATATAGAGTACTGATTAATTCTAAAAAAAAGGCTTCAATTAGCTGCATATATATGTCTTTGTGTTCGAGTCTCTTATCAGTTTTCTGCAGGAATTCACGGCCAGGCCTAACACCAACTGAAGTCTCCAGGAAGAAGTTGGGGCCCCACAACAACAACAATTCCACGTGGACAATAATAACATCACTAAGCTGACAAACATCACCTACAGATCAGCTTTGAACTACAAGGTGCTCAGAACAATTTTGAGATGACTAGCTGAGATGATCCAGTCTCAAAGACTACTTGAATAAGGACTTGAGATAAACCCTGAACTTTGGCATTATACACAGAATGGATAATGAAGGATATAGTTACCTTTCCTAGAATTTGACAATTAACCTAAAATTTTTCTTTCAGGATAAAGATAACTTCGCCCATACCCAGCAGGAAGCAATGTTAAGAATACGACGCCCACATTCCCAAAGAGGTGGTGTGGGGTGGGTGGTTTTTTTGGTCTTTTTAATGGGTTTTGGGTCTGGGATAATTTTCATTGTTTAGGGGGGTTGGTTACAAGTTGTTGTCAAGGGTTAGGAAAAAGACTAAGCAGATTAGATTTAAGGTTCTTATTTAAAAAAAAAAAAGAGAGAAAGAAAGAAGAAGAAAAAGACAATTACTAGTTTTAAATACTTTACATTGGATTGGATTGTTTTATATTGTATACAAATTATATATATTGAAATTGATATTGTTAGAAAATGCTATATGTATATTTCTAATTGTACTTATATCGTTCATTTAACAATGCAATTTTCTGATCCTTGAATATTATTATTACCATTAGGATATAAAGAAATGATAGTTAGTAGTTAGACATTACAATAGAACTTGTAGTCATATTAGATATGTTTTAAAAATTGAGCAGATATATTTTAGATAGGTCATCTTCAAACCCTTCAGAGATCTACAGAATATGGCATTTAAAATGTTTTAATAACTTAGAAAATTTTTCTTTTTTGTTATGACTATGAGACATGTCGGCTCCTGGCAGTACCAATCTACTTCAGAGAAAATATGGGCATTGAAGAAACTGCGTATGGAGTTAGCTTTCATTGTGGCAAAAGTTAGCCACTGGACAACAAAGTATCCTCGAATCAACTGATGACAAAATGGACAGACAGGACATGAAACAAAGGACTACTGATTCTTGCCTAAACAAGCGTGGTTATGGCTTTATCAAAAGGCATCTTCTGAGGCCAGGACAATATGGCACCATCCCTGACATGGCCTTCGCAACTCGGAAAAGGTACAGTGCCCTTTTCTTCGAAGGCAGCGGAACAGGCAGTGGGCCGATGGCTTCTGATGTGCTATGGAACAGCAGCTGAAACAGTTATTCTTGAAGAGTAACTAAGCTCACGCCTTTCAATAGTAGACTGGCATTTGATAGAGAGATGTGGAGAAGAAAGGGATGCTGAGATGAAGCCATATGTACACAGCCAAGAAGAATGGAGAGCTGAACTAAAAAATCATCAACATTTTCCAGAATTTAAAATCCTGAATCATGACATGACATTAGTGGAATTCAGGTGTTTCTGGTGCATGGACTGCTCTCACCCAATGTGAGGTTGAACTGTTGACCTTGTGTACATCCTACTTCACAAATGAGTCTGTCAAATATGCTAAGCCTATATAGGCTGAAGATGATGCCCCAGCATTGCGGAGAAACCTCAGGTGACTGTCCAGGCAGTTGGCTGTTTCTGTCAACTCACAAATTTTTTGGAAGTTGCTTGCATGCACTTTCTGTTTTTATTTTTGTTAGCTAATATTATTTCCTTCTTGGGTCTCTGAGGGAGTTGAAGATTAGTTAGTTATAGTTGAAGATTAGTTAGTTATAGTTGAAGGTTAGTTAGTTGAAGATTAATTAGGATAGAAAGTGAATTAGATACATTTTGGACTTAACAAAATAGGATAATGAAATTATCATCTCTGAATTTGTCAAATACAAATGGACTAGACATTGTTTAGACATTTATTATTTGTATATATTGTATATAGTTATTGTACTTTTGTATATAGTTTTTCTTTTGTTAGTTATAACCTTTTTCTTTTTTTTCTTTTTATTAAAATAGAAAAGGGGAAATGTGGTGGTATTTTACTTGTACTGAAATGTGATTTTAATTGTATGTTAATAAATAAAGTTGCCTGGGGGTCAGAGTTATAGAGCCATAGCAAGTGCGTGGCGGTGGTGGCGCACGCCTTTAAGGACCTGGAGGGCGGTACATACAGGCAATGACAAGGCAGTCACGTGTTTAGTTTACAACCAATGAGAAGGCAGAACATCTAGAGTATTTAAAGACGTACACACAGGAAGTAGGCCTCTTTTTCGGAGAGCTCTCTTGGCTGAAGCAGGATAGCTGAAGCAGGAAGGGTAAGGCTCTTAGTTCTGACCTCTTGGCTTTCTTATCTGAATCGGCTCTGTGTTTCTTATTTAATAAGACGGTTGGTTACATCTACAGTTATGACTATGAGACATGTCGGCTCCTGGCAGTACCAATCTACTTCAGAGAAAATATGGGCATTGAAGAAACTGCGTATGGAGTTAGCTTTCATTGTGGCAAAAGTTAGCCACTGGACAACAAAGTATCCTCGAATCAACTGATGACAAAATGGACAGACAGGACATGAAACAAAGGACTACTGATTCTTGCCTAAACAAGCGTGGTTATGGCTTTATCAAAAGGCATCTTCTGAGGCCAGGACAATATGGCACCATCCCTGACGTGGCCTTCGCAACTCGGAAAAGGTACAGTGCCCTTTTCTTCGAAGGCAGCTGAACAGGCAGTGGGCCGATGGCTTCTGATGTGCTATGGAACAGCAGCTGAAACAGTTATTCTTGAAGAGTAACTAAGCTCACGCCTCTCAATAGTAGGCTGCCATTTGATAGAGAGATGTGGAGAAGAACGGGATGCTGAGATGAAGCCATATGTACACAGCCAAGAAGAATGGAGAGCTGAACTAAAAAACCACCAACATTTTCCAGAATTTAAAATCCTGAATCATGACATGACATTAGTGGAATTCAGGTGTTTCTGGTGCATGGACTGCTCTCACCCAATGTGAGGTTGAACTGTTGACCTTGTGTACATCCTACTTCACAAATGAGTCTGTCAGATATGCTAAGCCTATAGACTGAAGATGATGCCCCAGCATTGCGGAGAAACCTCAGGTGACTGTCCAGGCAGTTGGCTGTTTCTGTCAACTCACAAATTTTTTGGAAGTTGCTTGCATGCACTTTCTGTTTTTATTTTTGTTAGTTAATATTATTTCCTTCTTGGGTCTCTGAGGGAGTTGAAGATTAGGTAGTTATAGTTGAAGGTTAGTTAGTTATAGTTGAAGATTAATTAGGATAGAAAGTGAATTAGATACATTTTGGACTTAATAAAATAGGATAATGAAATTATTATCTCTGAATTTGTCAAATACAAATGGACTAGACATTGTTTAGACATTTATTATTTGTATATATTGTATATAGTTATTGTACTTTTGTAAATAGTTTTTCTTTTGTTAGTTATAACCTTTTTCCTTTTTTTTCCTTTTTATTAAAATACAAAAGAAGAAATGTGGTGGTATTTTACTTGTACTGAAATGTGATTTTAATTGTATGTTAATAAATAAAGTTGCCTGGGGGTCAGAGTTTTAGAGCAATAGCAAGTGCATTACGGTGGTGGCGCACGCCTTTAAGGACCTGGAGGGCGGTACATACAGGCAGTGACAAGGCAGTCACGTGTTTAGTTTACAACCAATGAGAAGGCAGAACATCTAGACTATATAAAGACATACACACAGAAAGAGGCCCTCTTTTTCGGAGAGCTCTCTTGGCTGAAGCAGGATAGCTGAAGCAGGAAGGGTAAGGCTCTTAGATCTGACCTCTTGGCCTTCTTCTCTGAATCGGCTCTGTGTTTCTTATTTAATAAGACGGTTGGTTACATCTACAGAGCAAGCACACTGTTCTGGCCCTATAGGAAAACTTGTTGAGAATAGTGCCCTTTTCTCAAAAGCAGAGGTTGTTTCTTGCAAGGCAAATCTAGTGTTTGTTTCCCATTCATAAACAGAGTTGAAGCACATGCAGTATATGGTCCTAAGAGCAAGAGTTTTTTCTGTTAAGGAAAGTCACTATTGTGCTTCCAATTCCATACACAGTGCAAATAAAACTTGCTTCTGTTCCCAGTAAGTGCAGTGTATTGGAAGGAAGAGAAGCTACTGTACTTGTCAGTTTCCTAAGCAAAGTTGAACTAGATATGGCTCATGTGTGTAGGAAACACGGTTCTTTTGTTCTGAGCAACCTCACAGTTCTGGCCCTATAGGAAAAACAGTAGAGTAGAAGAGTGCTCCTTTCACAAAAGCAGATTGTTTTTCTTGTAAGGCGAGATAATTTTGGTTTTCACTATATAAACGGAGTTGAATCACAAGCAATTTCTGTTCCTACAAGCAAGAGTTGTTTTCTAGTAGGGAAAGTTACTATTGTGCTCCCATTGCCAAACACAGTGCTAATAGCACTCGCATCTGTTCCCAGGCAGTACAGTGTATTGGACTGAAAAGAAGCTGTTGTTCTTGTCAGTTTTTTAAGCAGAGTTGAACTAGATATGGCCTGTGTGTTTAGGAAGCACAGTTCTCTTGTTCTGAGCAATCTCACTGTTCTGGCTCTAAAGGAAACATAGTAGAGTAGAATAGTGCTCTTTCTCAAAAGCAGAGTGTGTTTCTTTTAAGGAGAGCCAGGGTTGGATTCCACTATATACACAGAGTTGAATCACCTGCAGTTTCTGGTTTTAGGAAGAAAAGTTGTTTTCCTGTCAGGAAAGTCACTATTGTGCTTTCATTGCCATACAAAATGTAATAGCACTCGTGTCTGTTCCCAGCAAGTACAGTGTATTGGACAGACAGGAAGCTACAGTTCTTGTCATTTTCCTAAGCAGAGCTCAACTAGATATGGCCCATGTGTGTAGAAAGCAAAGTTCTCTTAATCTGAGCAAGCTCAGTGTTCTGGTCCTATAGGAAAAACTGTAGAGTGGAAGCGTGCTGTTTTTGTAAAAGCAGAGTGTGGTTATGGTAAGGCGAGTTTGTGTTTTTTTTTGCATTCATAAATGGAGTTGAATCACATGCAGTTTCTGGGCCTAAGAGCAAGAGGTTTTTTCTGGTAAGGAAACTCACTATTATGATCCCATTGCCATACACAGTGCAAATAGCACTCGCGTCTGTTCCCAGAAAGTACAGTGTATTGGACTGAAGAGAAGCTACTGTTCTTGTCAGTTTCCTATGCAGAGCCGAACGAGATATGGCCCATGTGTGTAGGAAGCACAGTTCTTTTCTTCTTAGCAAGCTCACTGTTCTGGCCCTATAGGAAACAGAGTAGAGTAGAAGAGTGCTCCTTTATCAAAAGAAGAGTGTGTTTCTTTCAAGAAGAGCTACAGTTGTTTTCCACTACATAAATGGAGTTGAATCACATGAAGTTTCTGGTCCTACCAGCAAGAATTGTTTTCTAGTAAGGAAAGTCACTATTGTGTTCCCATTGCCATACACAGTGCAAATAGATCTCGTGTCTCTTCCCAGCAAGTAGAGTGTATTGCATGGAAGAGAAGCTATTGTTCTTGTCAGTTTCCTAAACAGAGCTAAACTTGATATGGCCCATGTGTGTAGGTAGCACAGTTCTTTTGTTCTGAGAAAGTTCACTGTTCTGGCCCATTAGGAAACACAGTAGAGTGGAATAGTGCTCTTTTGTCAAAAGCGGAGTGTGTTTCTTGTAATGTGAGCTAGTATTGGTTTCCACTACATAAACGGAGTTGAATCACATGCAGTTTCTTGTCCTATGAGCAAGAATTGCTTTTTGGTAAGGAAAGTCACTATTGCGCTCCCATTGCCATATATAGTGCAAATATCACTTGTGTCTGTTCCCAGAAAATACAGAGTATTAGACTGAAGAGAAGCTACTGTTCTTGTCCGTTTCCTAAGCAGAGCTGAACTAGACATGGCCCGTATTTTTAGGAAGCACAGTTCTATTGTTCTTAGCAAGCTCACTGTTCTAGCGGTATAGGAAACAGAGTAGAGAAGAAGAGTGCTCTATTCTCGATAGAAGAGTGTGTTTCTGTTAAGGAGAGCTAGTGTTTGATTCCCATTCCTAAACAGAGTTGAAGTACATGCATTTTCTGGTCCTACACGCAATAGATGTTTTCTTGCAAGGAAAGTCACTATTGCGTTCCCATTGACATACACAGTGCCAATAGCACTCGTGTCTCTTCCCAGCATGTACAGTGTATTGGACGGAAGAGAAGCTACTGTTCTTGTTAGTTTCTTAAGCAGAGCTGAACTAGATATTTTGCATGTGTATAGGAGGCACAGTTCTTTTGTTCTGAGCAAGCTCACTGTTCTGGCACTAAAGCAAATACAGTAGAGCAGAAGAGTGCTCCTTTATCAAAAGCAGGGTATGTTTGTTGTAAAACTAGCTAGTATTAGTTTCCTCTACATAAACAGAGTTGAATCAAATGCAGGTTCTGGTCCTACAAGCAATTTTTTTTCTGGTAAGGAATGTCACTATTGTGCTCCTATTGCAGTACATAGTACAAAGAGCACTCCCCTCTGTTCCCAGCAAGTACAGGGTATTGGACCAAAGAGAAGCTACTGTGCTTGTCAGTTTCCTATGTAGAGCCGAACAAGATATGGCCCCTGTGTGTAGGAAGCACAGTTCTTTTCTTCTGAGCAAGCTCACTGTTCTGGCCCTATAGGAAACACAGTAGAGTAGAAGAGTGCTCTTTTCTCAAAAGCAGAGTGTGTTTCATGTAAGGCGAGCTGCTCTTTGTTTCTCATTCATAAACGGCGTTGAATCAAATGCAGTTTCTGTTTCTAGGAGCAAGAGTTGTTTTCTGGTAAGGAAAGTCACTATTGTGCTTCTATTGACATATACAGTGCCTATAGCACACATGTCTGTTCACAGCAAGTACAGTATATTGGATGGAATAGTAGCTACTGCTCTTGTCAGTTTCATAAACAGAGCTGAATTAGATATGGCCCATGTGTGTGGGTAGCACAGTTCTTTTGTTCTGAGAAAGTTCACTGTTCTGGCACATTAGGAAACACAGTAGAGTGGAATAGTGCTCTTTTCTCAAAACCAGAGTGTTTTTCTTGAAAGGCGAGCTAGTATTGGTTTCCACTACATAAACGGAGTTGAATCACATGCAGTTTCTGGTCGTACGAGCAAGTGTTGTTTTCTGGTAAAGAAAGTCACTATTGTGCTCCCATTGCTATACACAGTGCATATAGCTCTTGCGTCTGTGCCCAGAAAGTACAGTGTATTGGACGGAGAGAACTACTGCTCTTGTCAGTTTTGTAAGCAGAGCTGAATTAGATATGACCCATGTGTGTAGGAAACACAGATCTTTTATTCTGAGTAGGCTCACTCTTCTGGCACTATAGGAAATACAGTAGAGTAAAAGAGTGTTCCTTGCTCAAAAGCAGAGTATGTTTCTTGTAAGGCGATCTAGTGTTGGTTTCCAATACATAAACGGAGTAGAATCAAATGCAGTTTCTGTTACTATGAGCAAGTCTTGTTTTCTTGTAAGGCATGTCACTATTGTGCTCCTATTCCCATACAAAATGCAAATAGCACTCACCTCTTTTCCCAGCAAGTACAGGGTATTGGAATGAAGAGAAGCAATTGTTCTTGTTAGTTTCCTAAGCAGAGCTGAACTAGATATGGCCCATGTGTTTAGGAAGCACAGTTCTTTGATTCTGAGCAAGCGCACTGTTCATGCCCTACAAGAAAAAGTGTAGAGTAGAAGAGTGCTCTTTTCTCACAAGGAGAGTGCATTTCTGTTAAGGCGAACTAGTGTTTGATTCCTCTTCATAAGCAGAATTGAAGCACATGCATTTTCTGGTCATAATCGCAAGAGCTGTTTTCTGGTAAGGAAAGTCACTATTATGCTCCCCTTGCCATACGCAGTGCAAATATAACTCGCGTTTGTTCCAAGCATGTACAGTGTATAGGACAGAAGAGAAGCTACTGTTCTTGTCAGTTTCCTAAGCTGAGCCCAACAAGATGTGGCCCGTGTGTGTAGGAAGCACAGATCTTTTGTTCTTAGTAAGCTCACTCATCTTGCCCTATTCAAAAAAGAATAGGGTGGAAGAGTGCTCCTTTCTCAAAAGCAGAGTATGTTTCTTATAAAGCGAGAAAGTGTTGGTTTCTACTACATAAACGGAGTTGAATCACATGCAGTTTCTGGTCCTATGAGAAAGAGTTGTTTTCTTGTAAGAATGTCAATATTGTTTTCCCACTGCCATTCACAATGCAAATAGCACTCGCCTCTCTTCCCAGCAAGTGCAGTGTATTGGAAGGAAGAGAAGCTCCTGTTCTTGTCATTTTCCTAAGCAGAGTTGAACTAGATATGACACTTGTGTGTAGGAAGCACAGTTCTTTTGATCTGAGCAAGCTCGCTGTTCAGGCCGTACAGGAAACAGAGTAGAGTAGAAGAGTGCTCCTTTCTCCAAAGCAGAGTGTGTTTCTTGTAAGGTAAGCTAGTATTGGTTACCAGTACATAAACGGAGTTCAATCACATGCAGTTTTTGGTCCTATGAACAAGAATTGTTTTCTGGTAAGGAAAGTCGTTATTGTGCTTCTATTGACATAAAGCTCTCGCGTTTGTTCCCTGCAAGTACAGTGTATTGGACGGAAGAGATGCTACTGTTCTTGTCAGTTTCCTAAGCAGAGCTGAACGAGATATGGCCCATGTGTGTAAAAAGCACAGTTCTTTTGTTCTAAGCAAGCTCACTGTTCTGGCCCTATAGGAAACAGAGTAGAGTAGAAGAGTGCTCCTTTATCAAAAGAAGAGTGTGTTTCTTTCAAGACGAGCTACAGTTGGTTTCCACTACATAAACGGAGTTGAATCACATGAAGTTTCTGGTCCTACCAGCAAGAATTGTTTACTAGTAAAGAAAGTCACTATTGCGCTCCCTTTTCCATACACAGTGCAAATAGCTCTCCTGTCTCTTCCCAGCAAGTAGAGTGTATTGCATGGAAGAGAATACTGTTCTTGTCAGTTTCCTAAACAGAGCTGAACTTGATATGGCCCATGTGTGTAGGTAGCACAGTTCTTTTGTTCTGAGAAAGTTCACTGTTCTGTCCCTTTAGGAAACACAGTAGAGTGGAATAGTGCTCTTTTCTCAAAAGCGGAGTGTGTTTCTTGTAATGTGAGCTAGTATTGGTTTCCACTACATAAACGGAGTTGAATCACATGCAGTTTCTTGTCCTATGAGCAAGAATTGTTATTTGGTAAGGAAAGTCAGTATTGCACTCCTATTGCCATACATAGTGCAAATATCACTCGTGTCTGTTCACAGAAAATACGGAGTATTGGACTGAAGAGAAACTACTGTTCTTGTCAGTTTCCTAATCAGAGTTGAATTAGATATGGCTCGTGTGTGTAGGAAGCAAAGTTTTTTGTTCTGATCAAGCTCACTGTTCATGCCCTGTAGAAAATACAGTAGAGTAGAAGAGTGCTCCTTTCTCAAAAGCACAGTGTGTTCCTTGTAAGGAGGTCTAGTGTTTGTTTCCCATTCATAAACGGCGTTGAATCACATGCAGTTTCTGGTCCTACGATCAAGAGTTGTTTTCCGAAAAGGAAAGTCAGTATTGCTCTTTCATTGCTATACACAGTGTAAATAGCACTCGCGTCTGTTCCCAGCAAGTACGTTGTATTGGACTGAAGTGAAGCAACTGTTCTTGTCAGTTATCTAAGCAGAGCTGAATTAGACATGGCCTGTATTTTTAGGAAGCACAGTTCTTTTGTTCTTAGCAAGCTCACTGTTGTAGCCATATAGGAAACAGAGTAGAGAAGAAGAGTGCTCTATTCTCGAAAGAAGAGTGCGTTTCTGTTAAGGAGAGCTAGTGTTTGATTCCCATTCATAAACAGAGTTGAAGCACAGGCATTTTCTGGTCCTACACCCAAGAGTTGTTTTCTGGTAAGGAAAGTCACTATTGTGTTCTCATTGCCATACACAGTGAAAATAGCACTCACGTCTGTTCCAAGCAAGTACAGTGTATTTGACTGAAGAGAAGCTACTGTTCTTGTCAATTTCCAAAGCAGAGTTCAACTAGATATGGCCCGTGTGTGTAGGAAGCACAGTTCTTTTGTTCTGAGCAAGCTCACTCTTCTGGCCCTATAAGAAACAGAGTAGAGTAGAAGAGTGCACTTTTCTCAAAAGCACATTGTGTTTCTTGTAAGGCGAGCTAGTGTTTGTTTCCCATTCATAAACGGAGTTGAATCACATGCAGTTTCTGGTCCTACCAGAAGAGATATTTTCTGGTAAGGAAAGTCACTATGTGCTCCCATTGCCATACACAGTGCAAATAGCACTCGCGTCTGTTCCCAGCAGGTACAGTGTATTGGACTGAAGAGAAGCTACTTTTCTTGTCCTTTTCCTAAGCAGAGTTGAACTAGATATGGCGCTTTGGTGTAGAAAGCACAGTTTTTTTGTTCTGAGCAAGGTCACTGTTTTGTCCTGTAGGAATCACAGTAGAGTAGAAGAGTGCTCTTTTCTCAAAAGCAGGGTGTGTTTCCTGTAAGGCGAGCTTGAGATTGTTTCCCATTCGTAAATGGAGTTGAAACACATGCAGTGTCTGGTCCTACGAGCAATAGTTGTTCTATGTTAAGGAAAGTCACTATTGTGCTTCTGTTGTCACACAGTGCAAATAACACTCACATCTGTTCCCAGCAAGCACAGTGTAATAGACTGAAGAGAAGCTACTGTTCATGTCAGTTTCCTAAGCAGAGTTGAACTAGATATGGCCCGTGTATGTAGGAAGCACAGTTCTTTTGTTCTGAGCAAGCTCACTCTTCTGGCCCTTTAGGAAACAGACTAGAGTAGAAGAGTGCTCTTTTCTCAAAAGCAGAGTGTGTTTCTTGGAAGGCGAGCTAGTGTTTGTTTCCCAGTCATAAATGGAGTTGAAACACATTCAGTTTCTGGTCCTATGAGCAAGAGTTGTTTTCTGGTAAGGAATGTCACTAATGTGCTCCCATTGCCATACACAGTGCAAATAGCACTCGTGTCTGTTGCAAGGAAGTACAGTGTATTTGACTGAAGAGAAGCTACTGTTCTTGTCAGTTTCCTAAGCAGGGTTGAACTAGATATGGCTTGTGTGTGTAGGAAGCACATTTCTTTTTTTGTGAGCAAGCACAGTGTTCTGGCTCTATAAGAAACACATTAGAGTCAAAGAGTGCTCTTTTCTCAAAAGCAGTGTGTCTTTCTTGTAAGGCGAGCTAGTGTTTGTTTCCCATTCATAAAAAGAGTTGAATCACATGCAGTTTCTGTTCCTATGAGCAAGAGATATTTTCTGGTAAGAAAAGTCACTATTGTGGTCCCTTAATCATACACAGTGCAAATAGCACTCGCATCTGGTCCCAGTAAGTACAGTGTGTTGGACTGAAGAGAAGCTACTCTTCTTGTCAGTTTCCTAAGCAGAGTTGAACTAGATATGGCCCTTTTGTGTAGAAAGCACAGTTTTTTTCTTCTGAGCAAGCTCACTGTTCTGGTCCTCTAGGAAACACAGTAGAGTAGAAGAGTGTTCTTTTCTCAAAAGCAGAGTGTGTTTCTTGTAAGGCGAGCTAGCGTTTGTTTCCCAGTCCTAAACGGAGTTGAATCCCATGCAGTTTCTGGTCCTACGAGCAAGAGTTTTTTTTCTTCTAAGAAGAGTCACTATTGCGCTCCCATTGCCATACACAGTGCAAATAGCACTCGCGTCTGTTCCCAGCAAGTACAGTGTATTGGACTGAAGAGAAGCTACTGTTCTTATCAGTTTCCTAAGCAGAGTTGAACTAGATATGGCCCTTTGGTGGAGAAAGCACAGCTTTTCTTTTATTCTGAGCAAGCACACTCTTCTGGCCCTACAGGAAACAGAGTAGAGTAGAAGGGTGCTCTTTTCTCAAAAGCAGAGTGTGTTTCTTGTTAGGCGAGCTAGTATTTGTTTCCAATTCATAAACGCAGTTGAATCACATTCAGTTTTTGGTCCTACGAGCAAGAGTTTTTTTTGGTAAGGAAAGTAACTAATGCTCTCCCATTGCCATACACAATGCAAATAGCACTCGCATCTGTTCCCAGCAATTATAGTGTATTGGACTGAAGAGAAGCTACTGTTATTGTCTCTTTCCAAAGTAGTGTTGAACTAGATTTGTCCCGTGTATGTAGGAAGCACAGATCTTTTGTCCTGAGCAAGCTCACTCCTATAGCCCTTTAGGAAACACAGTAGAGTAGAAGAGTGTTCTTTTCTCAAAAGCAGAGTGTGTTTCTTGTAAGGCGAGCTAGTGTTTGTTTGACATTCATAAACAGAGTTGAATGACAAGCAGTTTCTGGTCCTATGAGCAAGAGTTGTTTTCTGGTAAGAAAAGTCACTAATGCACTCCCATTGCCATACACAGTGCAAATAGCACTCGCGTCTGTATCAAGCAAGTACATTGTATTTGACTGAAGAGAAGCTATTGTTCTTGTCAGTTTCCTAAGCAGAGTTGAACTAGATATTGCCCCTGTGTGTAGGAAACACAGTTCTTTTGTTCTGAGCAAGCTCACTCTTCTGGTCCTATAGGAAACTGTATAGAGTAGAAGAGTGCTCTTTTCCAAAAAGCAGAGTGTGTTAATTGTAAGGCGAGCTAGTGTTTGTTTCCCATTCATAAACGGAGTTGAATCACATGCAGTTTCTGTTCCTAGGAGTAAGAGTTGTTTTCTGGTAAGGAAAGTCACTATTGTGCTGCTTTTGTCATACAGAGTGCAAATAGCACTCGTATATGTTCTCAACAAATACAGTGTATTGTACTGAAGAGAAGCTACTGTTCTTGTCAGTTTTCTAAGCAGATTTGAACTAGATATGGCCCTTTTGTGTAGAAAGCACAGTTTTTTTGTTCTGAGCAAGCTCAACGTTCTAGCCCTACAGGAAACACAGCAGAGTAGAAGAAGGCACTTTTCTCAAAAGCAGAGTATGTTTCTTGTAAATCGAGCTTGTGTTTGTTTCCTATTCATAAACGGAGTTGATTCACATGCAGTTTCTGGTCCTAAGAGCAAGAGATGTTTTCTGGTAAGAAAAGTCACTATTGTGCTCCCATAGCCATACACAGTGCATATAGCTCTCTCGTCCGTTCCCAGCAAATTCAGTGTATTGGACAGAAGAGAAGCTACTCTTCTGGTAATATTCCTAAGCAAAGTTTAACTAGATATGGCCCTTTTGTGTAGAAAGCACAAATTTTCTTCTGAGCAAGCTCATTGTTCTGGCACTGTAGGAATCACAGTAGAGTAGAAGAGTGCTCTTTTCTCAAAAGCAGGGTGTGTTTCTTGTAAGGCGAGCTGGTCTTTGTTTCCCATTCATAAACGGAGTTGAATCACATGCAGTTTCTCATCCTATGAGCAAGAGATATTTTCTGGTAAGGATAGTCACTATGTGCTCCCATAGCCATACACAGTGCAAATAGCACTCGTGTCTGTTCCCAGCAGATACAGTTTATTGGACTGAAGAGAAGCTACTCATCTTGTCAGTTTCCTAAGCAGAGTTGAACTAGACATGGTCCTTTGGCGTAGAAAGCACAGTTTTTTTGTTCTGTGCAATCTCATTGTTCTGGCCCAGTAGGAATCACAGTTGAGTAGAAGAGTGCTCCATTCTCAAAAGCAGGGTGTGTTTCCTGTAAGGCGAGCTTGTGTTTGTTTCCCATTCATAAATGGAGTTGAATCACATGCAGTTTCTGCTCCTACTAGCAAGAGTTGTTTTTTGGTAAGGAAAGTCATTATTGCACTTCTGTTGTCATACACAGTGCAAATAGCACTCATGTCTGTTCCCAGTAAGTACAGTGTAATGGACTGAAGAGAAGCTACTGTTCTTGTCACTTTCCTAAGCAGAGTTGAACTAGATATGGGCCCTGTGTGTAGGAAGCACAGTTCTTTTTTTCTGAGCAATCTCACTCTTCTGGCCCTATAGGAAACAGAGTAGAGTAGAAGATTGCTCTTTTCTCAAAAGCAGAGTGTGTTTCTAGTAAGGAGAGCTAGTGATTGTTTCCCATTCATAAAAGGAATTGAATCACATGCACTTTCTGGACCTATGATCAAGAGTAGTGTTCTGGTAAAGGAAGTCACTATTGTGCTCCCATTGCCATACACAGTGCAAATAGCACTTGCGTCTGTTCCCAGCATTACAGTGTATTGGACTGAAGAGAAGGTACTGTTCTTGCCACTTTCCTAAGCAGAGTTGAAATAGATTTGGCCAATATTTGTAGGAAGCACAGTTCTTTTGTTCTGAATATGCTCACTCTTCTGGCCCTTTAGAAAAAACAGTAGAGTAGATGATTGGTCTTTTCTCAAAAGCAGAGTGTGTTTCTTGTTTGGCGAGCTTGTGTTTATTTCCCATTCATAAAAGGAGTTGAATCACATGCAGTATCTGGTCCAACGAGCAATAGTTGTTTTATGGTAAGTAAAGTCACTATTGCGCTCCCACTGCCATACATGGTGCAAATAGCCCTCGTGTCTGTTCCTAGGAGTACAGTGTATTGGAATGAAGAGAGGCTACTGTTTTTTTTCAATTTCCTAAGCAGACTTGAACTCTATATTGGCCCCTGTGTGTAGAAAGCAGAGTTCTTTTGTCCTGAGCATGCTGACTATTCTGGCCCTTTATGAAACACAGTAAAGTAGAAGAGTGCTCTTTTTTCAAAAGCACAGTGTGTTTCTTATAAGGCAAGCTAGTGTTTGTTTCTGATTCATAAACAGAGTTGAATCACATGCAGTTACTGGGCCTATGAGCAAGAGTTGTTTTCTGGTAAGTAAAGTCACTAATGCGTACCCATTGTCATTCATAGTGCTAATAGCACATATGTCCTTTCGCACCAAGTACAGTGTATTGGACTGAGGAGAAGCTACTGTTCTTGTCAGCTTCCTAAGCAGAGTTGGACCAAATATAGGCCCTATGTGCAGAAAGCCCAGTTCTTTTCTTTTGAGCAAGCTCAATGTTCTGGCCCTATAGGAAACACAGTAGAGTAGAAGAGTGCTCTTTTCTCAAAAGCAGAGTGTGTTTCTTGTAAGGCGAGCTAGTGTTTATTTTCCATTCATAAACGGAGTTGAATCACATTCAGTTTCTGGTCCTATGAGCAAGAGTTGTTTTCTGGTAAGGAAAGTCACTAATGCTCTCCCATTGCCATACACAGTGCAAATCGCCCTCGTTTCTCTTCGCAGCAAGTACAGTATATTAGTCTGAAGAGAAGATACTGTTCTTATAAGTTTCCTAAGTAGAGTTGAACTAGATATTGACAGTGTGTGTAGGAAGCATAGTTCTTTTGTTCTGAGCAAGCCCACTCTTCTGGACCTATAGGAAACAGAGTAGAGTAGAAGAATGCTCTTTTCTCAAAAGCAGAGTCTGTTTCTTGAAAGGAAATCTAGTGTTTGTTTCCCTTTCATAAACGGAGATAATCACATTCAGTTTCTGGTCCTACGAACAAGAGTTGTTTTCTGGTAAGGAAAGTCACTGTTGCGCTACCATTGCCATACAGAGTGCAAATAGCACTTGTGTCTGTTTCCAGCAAGTACAGTGTATAAGACTGAACAGAAGCTACTGTTCTTCACAGATTCCTAAGTAGAGCTGAACTAGATAAGGCCCGGTTTGTAGAAAGCACAGTTCTTTTGTTCTGAGAAAGCCTACTGTTCTGTCACTATAGGAAACAGAGTAGAGTAGAAGAGTGCTCTTTTCTCAAAAGCAGAGACTGTTTCTTGTAAGAAAGGCTGGTGTTTGTTTCCCATTATAAACGGAGTTGATTCACATGAAGTTTCTGGTCCTACGAACAAGAGTTGTTTTCTGGTAGGTAAGTCACTATTGCGCTCCCATTGCCATACACAGTGCAAATAGCACTCGTGTCTGTTTTCAGCAAGTACGGTGTATTTGTCTGAAGAGAAGCAACAGTTCAAGTCAGTTTTTCAAGCACAGTTGAACCAGATATGGCCAGTGTGTTGGAAGCACAGCTCTTTTGTTCTGAGCAAGCACACTCTTCTGTCCTTAAGGGAACACAGTAGACTAGAAGAGTGCTCTTTTTTTTAAAAACAGAGTGTGTTTCTTGTAAGGCAAGCTAGTGTTTTTTTCCAATTCGTAAACGGAGTTGAATCACATTCAGCTTCTGTTCCTACAAGCAAGAGTTGTTTTCTCATAAAAAAACTCACTAATGTGCTCCCCTTGCCATACACAGTGCAAATAGCTCTCGCGTCTGTTCCCAGCAAGTACAGTGTATTGGACTGAAGAGAACCTAGTGTTCTTGTCAGTTTCCTAAGCAGAGTTGAACTAGATATGGCCGGTGCGTGTAAGAAGCACAGTTCTTTTGTTCTGTTCAAGCTCACTGATCTGGCCCAAGGGAAAACACAGTAGAGTAAAAGACTACTGTTTTCTCAAAATCAATGTGTGTTTCTTGTAAGACAAGCTAGTGTTTGTTTCCCATCCATAAACAGAGTTGATTCACATGCAGTTTCTGGAACTATGAGCAAGAGTTGTTTTCTGGTAAGGAAAGATACTATTTTGCTCCCATTGCCATACACAGTGCACATAGCACTCGCGTCTGTTCCCAGCAAGTACAGTGTATTGGACTGAAGAAAAGCTATTGATCTTGTCATTTTCCTAAGCAGAGTTGAACTAGATATGGCCCGTGTGTGTAGGAAGTACAGTTCTTTTGTTCGGAGCAAGCTAACTGTTCTGGCCATATAGGAAACACAGTAGAGTAAAAGAGTGCTCTTTTCTCAAAAGTAGAGTACGTTTCTTATAATGCGAGCTAGTGTTTGTTTCCCATTCATAAATGGAGTTGAATCAAATGCCTTTCCTGGTCCTATGAGCAAGAGTTGTTTTCTGGTAAGGAAAGTCACTAATGCGCTCCCATTACCATTTTAAGTGCTAATAACACTTGTGTCTGTTTCCAGTAAGTACAGTATATTGGACTGAGGAGAAGCTACTGTTCTTGTCAGCTTCCTAAGCAGAGTTGAACCAAATATAGTCCCTGTGTGTAGGAAGCCCAGTTCTTTTGTTCTGAGCAAGCTCACTGCTCTGGCCCTATAGAAAACACAGTAGAGTAGAGAGTACTCTTTTCTCAAAAGCAGAGTGTGTTTCTTATAAGGTGAGCTAGTGTTTATTTCCCATTCTTAAACGGAGTTGAATCACATGCAGTTTCTGGTCCTATGAGCAAGAGTTGTTTTCTGGTAAGGAAAGTCACTAATGCCCTCCTTTGCCATACACAGTGCAAATCGCCCTCGTTTCTGTTCGCAGCAAGTACAGTGTATTAGACTGAAGAGAAGCTACTGTTCTTATAAGTTTCCTGAGTAGAGTTGAACTAGATATTGCCAGTGTGTTTAGGAAGCACAGTTCTTTTGTTCTGAGAAAGCCTACTGTTCTGTCACTATAGGAAACAGAGTAGAGTAGAAGAGTGCTCTTTTCTCAAAAGCAGAGACTGTTTCTTGTAAGAAAGGCTGGTGTTTGTTTCCCATTCATAAACGGAGTTGATTCACATGAAGTTTCTGGTCCTACGAACAAGAGTTGTTTTCTGGTAGGTAAGTCACTATTGCGCTCCCATTGCCATACACAGTGCAAATAGCACTCGTGTCTGTTTTCAGCAAGTACGGTGTATTTGTCTGAAGAGAAGCAACAGTTCAAGTCAGTTTTTCAAGCACAGTTGAACCAGATATGGCCAGTGTGTTGGAAGCACAGCTCTTTTGTTCTGAGCAAGCACACTCTTCTGTCCTTAAGGGAACACAGTAGACTAGAAGAGTGCTCTTTCTTTAAAAACAGAGTGTGTTTCTTGTAAGGCAAGCTAGTGTTTGTTTCCGATTCGTAAATGGAGTTGAATCACATTCAGCTTCTGTTCCTACAAGCAAGAGTTGTTTTCTCATAAGGAAACTCACTAATGTGCTCCCCTTGCCATACACAGTGCAAATAGCTCTCGCGTCTGTTCCCAGCAAGTACAGTGTATTGGACTGAAGAGAACCTAGTGTTCTTGTCAGTTTCCTAAGCAGAGTTGAACTAGATATGGCCGGTGTGTGTAAGAAGCACAGTTCTTTTGTTCTGTTCAAGCTCACTGATCTGGCCCAAGGGAAAACACAGTAGAGTAAAAGACTGCTGTTTTCTCAAAATCAATGTGTGTTTCTTGTAAGACAAGCTAGTGTTTGTTTCCCATCCATAAACAGAGTTGATTCACATGCAGTTTCTGGAACTATGAGCAAGAGTTGTTTTCTGGTAAGAAAAGAAACTATTTTGCTCCCATTGCCATACACAGTGCACATAGCACTCGCGTCTGTTCCCAGCAAGTACAGTGTATTGGACTGAAGAAAAGCTATTGATCTTGTCATTTTCCTAAGCAGAGTTGAACTAGATATGGCCCGTGTGTGTAGGAAGTACAGTTCTTTTGTTCGGAGCAAGCTAACTGTTCTGGCGCTATAGGAAACACAGTAGAGTAAAGAGTGCTCTTTTCTCAAAAGTAGAGTGTGTTTCTTATAAGGCGAGCTAGTGTTTGTTTCCCATTCATAAATGGAGTTGATTCACATGCAGTTTCTGGTCCTATGAGCAAGAGTTTTTTTCTGGAAAGGAGAGTCACTATTGCGCTCCCAATTCCATACATAATGCAAATAGCACGGGCGTCTTTTCCCAGCAAGTACAGTGTATTGGACTGAAGAAAAGCTACAGTTCTTGTCTGTTTCATAAGCAGAGTGGAACTTGATATGGCCCGTGTGTGTACTAAGCACAGTTCTTTTGTTCTGAGCAAGCTCACTCTTCTGGCCCTACAGGAAACACATTAGAGTAGAAGAGTGCTTTTTTCTCAAAGCAGAGTGTGTTTCTTTTAAGGCAAGCTAGATTTTGTTTCCAATTCAAAAACGAAGTTGAATCATATGAAATTTCTGGTCCTACGAATAAGAGTTTTTTTTCTGGTAAGGTATGACACTATATCGCTCCCATTGCCATACGCAGTGCAAACAGCATTCGTGTCTGTTCCCTGCAAGTACAGTGTATTTACTGAAGAGAAGCTACTGTTCTTGTCAGTTTCCTAGGCAGAGTTGAGCAAGATGTGGCCCGTGTGTTTAGGAAGCACAGTTCTTATGTTCTGAGCATGCTCACTGTTCTGGCCTTAAGGGAAACACTGTTGAGTAGAACAGTGTTCCTCTCTCAAAAGCAGAGTGTGTTTCTTGTAAGACGAGCTAGAGTTTGTTTCCAATTCAAAAACGAAGTTGAATCACATTCAGTTTCTGGTCCTAAAACCACACTTGTTTTCTGGTAAGGAAAGTCACTATTGCGCTTTCATTGCCATACACAGTGCAAATAGCACTCACGTCTGTTCCCAGGAAGTTCAGTATATTGGACTGAAGAGAAGCTACTGTTCTTTTCAGTTTCCTAAACAGAGTTGAAATAGATATGGCTCTTGTGTCAAGAAGCACAGTTTTTTTTTTTTTTCTGAGCAAGCTCACCCTTCTGGCCCTATAGGAAACACAGTAAAGCAGATGAGTGTTCTTTTCTCAAAAGCAGAGTGTGTTTCTTGTAAGGCAAGCTAGTGTTTTTTCTCATTCATAAACGAAGTTGAATCACATGCAGTTTCTGGTCCTACATGCAAGAGTTGTTTGAAGTAAGGAAATTCACTAATGCCCTACCCAGTGCCATCCACAGTGCAAATAGCATTGCATCTGCTCCCATCAAGTACAGGGTATTGGACTGAACAGAAGCTAATGTTCTTATCAGTTTCCTAACCAGAGTTGAACTAGATATTGCCAAGGTGTGTATGAAGCACTGTTGCTTTGTTCTGAGCAAGCTCACTCTTCAGGCCCTATAGGAAACAGCTTAGAGTAAAAGAGTGATCTTTTCTCAAAAGCAGAGTGTTTTGTCTTGTAAGGCAAGCTAGTGTGCTTTCCCATTCGTAAAGAGAATTGAATCACATGCAGTTTCTGGTCCTACGAACAAGAGTTGTTTTCTGGTAAAGTAAGTCACTACTGCGCCCCAATTGCCATACAGAGTGCAAATAGCACTTCCCAGCAAGTACAGTGTATAGGACTGAAAAGAAGCTACAGTTCATGTCAATTTCCTAAGCAGGGTTGAACTAGAAATGGCCAGTGTGTAGGAAGCACAGTTCTTTTGTTCTGAGCAAGATCGCCCTTCTGGCCCAATAGGAAACACAGTAGAGTAGAAGAGTACTCTTTTCTCAAAAGCAGAGTGTGTTTCTTTTAAGGCAAGCTAGTGTTTGCTTCCCATTCATAAACGGAGTTGACTCACATGCAGATTCTTGTCCTATGAGCAAGAGTTGTTTTCTGCTAAGGAGAGTCACTATTGTGCTCTCATTGCCATACACAGTGCAAATAGCACTCGCGTCTGTTACCAGCAACTACAGTGTATTGGACTGAAGAGAAGCTACTGTTGTTGTCAGTTTCCTAAGCAGAGTTGAACTAGATATGGCCAGTGTGTGTATGAAGCACTGTTCTTTTGTTCTTAGCAAGCTCACTCTTCTGGCCCTATAGGAAACAGAGTAAAGTAAAAGAGTGCTATTTCTTAAAAGCAGAGTGTGTTTCTTGTAAGGCAAGCTAGTGTTTGGTTCACATTCATAAACGAAGTTGAATCACATTCAGTTTCTGGTCCTATGAGCAAGAGTTGTTTTCTGGTAAGGAAAGTCACTAATGTGCTCCCCTTACCATACACTTTGCATATAGCACTCACGTCAGATCCCAAAGGTACAGTGTATTGGACTGAAGAGAAGCTACTGTTTTTGTCAGATTCCTAAGCAGAGTTGAGCTATGTATGGCCCTTGTGTGTAGGAAGCACCGTTCTTTTGTTTTGAGTAAGCTCACTCTTCTGGCCATATTGGAAACACAGTAGAAAAGAAGAATGCTCTTTTCTAAAATGCAGTGTGTTGCTTGTTAGGCAAGCTAGTGTTTGTTTCCCATTCATAAATGGAGTTGAATCACATGGAGTTTCTGGTCCTACAAGCAAGAGTTGATTTCTGGTAAGGAAAGTCACTATTGTGCTCCCATTGCCATACACCATGAAAATAGCTCTCGCATCTGTGACCAGCAAGTACAGCGTATTGGACTTAAGAGAAGCTACAGTTCATGTCAGTTTCCTAAACAGAGTTGAACTACATATGGCCCGAGTGTGTAGGAAGCACAGTTCTTTTGTTCTTATCAAGCTGAGTCTTCTGTCCCTATAGGAAACACAGTAGAGAAGAAGAGTGCTCTTTTCTCAAAAACACAGTGTGTTTCTTGGAAGGCGAGCTAGAGTTTGTTTCTCATTAATAAAAGGAGTTGAATCACGTGCAGGTTCTGTTGCTATGAACAAGATGTGTTTTCTCGTAAGGTAAGTCACTATAGCGCTCCATTTGCCATACACAGTGCAAATAGCACTTGCGTCTTTTCCCAGCAAGTACAGTGTATTGGACAGAAGAGAAGCTACAATTCATGTCAGTTTCCTAAGCAGAGTTGAACTAGACACGACCCGTGTGTAGGAAGCACAGTTCTTCTGTTCTGAGCAAGCTCACTCTTCTGGCTTATAGGGAAACACAGTTGAGTAGAAGAGTGCTCTTTTCTTAAAAGTAGAGTGTGTTTCTTGTAAGGCAAGCTAGTGTTTGTTTCCCATTCATAAACGGAGTTGAATCACATACAGTGTCTAGTCCTACAAACAATACTTGTTTTCTGGTAAGAAAAGTCACTATTGTGCTCCCATTGCCATACACAGTAAAATTGTACTCACGTCTGTTCCCAGCAAGTACAGTATATTGGACTGAAGAGAAGCTACTGCTCTATTCAGTTTCCTAAGCAGAGTTGAAGTAGATATGGCCCGTGTGTGTATGAACCACAGTTTTTTTGTTCTGAGCAAGCTCAACTTTCTGGCACTATAGGAAACACAGTAGAGTAGATGAGTGCTCTTTTCTCAAAAGCAGAGTGTGTTTCTTGTAAGGCGAGCTAGTGTTTTTTCCCATTCATAAACGGAGTTGAATCAAATGTAGTTGCTGGTCCTACGAGCAAGAGTTGTTTGAGGTAAGGAAATTCGCTAATACCCTCCCAGTGACAACCACAGTGCAAATAGCACTTGCGTCTGTTCCCAACAAGTACAGTGTATTGGACTGAAGAGAAGCTAATATTCTTATCAGTTTCCAAAGCAGAGTCAAATTAGATATTGCCAGTGTGTGTATGAAGCACTGTTCTTTTGTTCTGAGCAAGCTCACTCTTCTGGCCCTTCAGGAAACACAGTAGAGTAGAAGAGTGCTCTGTTCTCAAAAGCAGAGTGTATTTCTTATAAGACGAGCTGGTGTTTGTTTCCCATTCATAAAAGGAGTTGAATCACATGCAGTTTCTCTTCCTATGAACAAGAGTTTTTTTCTGGTAAGGTAAGTCACTATAGCGCTCCCTTTGCCATACACAGTGCAAATACTACTCACGTCTATTCCCAGCAAGTACAGTGTATTGGACTGAAGAGAATCTACATTTCATGTCAGTTTTCTAAGTAGATTTGAAATAGATATGGCCCGTGTGTAGAATACACAGTTCTATTGTTCTGAGGAAGCTCACTCTTCTGGCCTTAAGGGAAACACAGTTGAGTAGAAGAGTGCTCTTTATGAAAAGCAGAGTGTGTTTCTTGTAAGGCGAGCTAGTATTAGTTTTCCATTCATAAACGGAGTTGAATCACATGCAGTTTCTGGTCCTACGAGCAAGAGTAGTTTCCTGGTAAGAAAAGTAACTAATGCCCACCTATTGCCATACACAGTGCAAATAGCACTCACGTCTGTTCCCAGCTGTTATAGTGTATTGGACTGAAGAGAAGCTAATGTTCTTATCAGTTTTCTTAGCAGAATTGAACTAGATATTTCCAGTCAGTGTATGAAGCATTGATCTTTTGTTCTGAGCAAGCTCACTCTTCCGGCCTTAATGGAAACACAGTTGAGTAGAAGAGTGCTCTTTTCGAAAAGCAGAGTGTGTTTCTTGTAAGGCAAGCTAATATTTGTTTTCCATTCATAAACGGAGTTGAATCACATGCAGTTTCTGGTCCTACGAGCAAGAGTTGTTTTCTCCTAAGAAGAGTCACTATTGTGCTCCCATTGCCATACACAGTGCAAATAGCACTCGTGTCTGTGACCAGCAAGTACAGTGTATTGGAACGAAGAGAAGCTACAGTTCATGTCAGTTTCCTATAAAGAGTTGAACTAGATGCGGCTCGAGTGTGTAGGAAGCACAGTTTTTTTGTTCTGAGCAATCTCACTATTCTGGCCCTACAGGAAATACAGTAGAGTAGAAGAGTGCTCTTTTTGAAAAGCAGAGTGTATTTCTTGTAAGGCAAGCTAGTGTTTTTTCCCAATCATAAACGGAGTTGAACCACATGCAGTTTCTGGTCCTATGAGCAAGAGTAGTTTTCTGGTAAAGAAAGTCACTAATGACCTCCCATTGCCATACACAGTGCAAATAGCACTCTCATCTGTTCCCAGCAAGTACAGTGTATTGGACTGAAGAGAAGCTAATGTTCTTATCAGTTTCATAAGCAGAGTTGAACTAGATATTGCTAGTGTGTGTATGAAGTAATTATATTTTGTTCTGAGCAAGCTAACTCTTCTGGCTCTATA
Source organism: Peromyscus eremicus (assembly GCF_949786415.1). Classification (NCBI taxonomy): domain Eukaryota; kingdom Metazoa; phylum Chordata; class Mammalia; order Rodentia; family Cricetidae; genus Peromyscus; species Peromyscus eremicus. Next base: position 69,193 of record NW_026734940.1, on the reverse strand, counting down.
GGAAACAGAGTAGAGTAGGAGATTGCTCTTTTCTCAAAAGCATAGTGTGTTTCTTGTAAGGCGAGCTAGTGTTTGTTTCCCATTCATAAATGGAGTTGAATCGCATGCAGTTTCTGGTCCTATGAACAAGAGTTGTTTTCTGATAAGGTAAGTCACTATTGTGCTCCCTTTGCCATACACAGTGCAAGTAGCAATCGTGTCTGTTCCCAACAAGTACAGTGTATTGGAGTGAAGAGAAGCTACAGTTCATGTCAGTTTCCTAAGCATAGTTGAACTTGATATGGCCCGTGTGTAGGAAGCACAGTTCTTTTGTTCTGAGCAAGCTCACTCTTCGGGCCCTACAGGAAACAGAGTAGAGTAAAAGAGTGCTCTTTTCTCAAAAGCAGAGTGTGTTTCTTGTAAGGCGAGCTAGTGTTTGTTTTCTATTCATAAACGGAGTTGAATCACAGGCAGTTTCTGGTCCTACCATCAAGAGATGTTTTCTGGTAAGGAAAGCCACTATTGCAGTCCCATTGCCATAGCAGTGCAAAGAGCACTTGCTTCTGTTCCCAGCAAGTACAGTGTATTGGACTGAAGAACAGCTACTGTTCATGTCAGTTCCCTAAGCAGAGTTGAAATAGATATGGCCCGTGTGTAGGAAGCACAGTTCTTCTGTTCTGTGCAAGCTCACTCCCTGGCCTTAAGGGAAACACAGTTGAGTAGAACAGTGCTCTTTCCTCAAAAGCAAAGTCTGTTTCTTGTAAGAAGAGCTAGTGTTTTTTTCCCAATCATAAAAGGAGTTGAATCACATCCAGTTTCTGGTCCTTTGAGCAAGAGTAGTTTTCTGGTAAGTAAAGTCATTAATGCCCTTCCATTGCCATACACAGTGCAAATAGCACTCGTGTCTTTTCCCAGCCAGCACAGTGCATTGGACTGAAGAGAAGTGAATGCTCTTATCAGCTTCTTAAGAAGAGTTGAACTAGATATTGCCAGTGTGTGTATGAAGCACTGATCTTTTGTTCTGAGCAAGCTCACTCTTCTGGCCCTGTAAAAAACAGAGTAGAGTAGAAGAGTGCTCTTTTCAAAAAGCAGAGTGTGTTTCTGGTAAGGTGAGCTAGTGTTTTTTCCCATTCATAAACGGAGATGAATCACATGCAGTTTCTAGTCCTAGGAGCAAGAGTAGTTTTCTGGTAAAGAAAGTAACTAATGTCCTCCCATTGCCATACACAGTGGAAATAGCACTCGTGTCTGTTCCCAGCAAGTACAGTGTATTGGACTGAAGAGAAGCTAATGTTCTTATCAGTTTCCTAAGCAGAGTTGAACTAGATATTGCCAGTGTGTGTATGAAGCACTTATCTTTTGTTCTGAGCAAGATCACTCTTCTGGCCCTGTAAAAAACAGAGTAGAGTAGAAGAGTGCTCTTTTCAAAAAGCAGAGTGTGTTTCTGGTAAGGTGAGCTAGTGTTTTTTCCCATTCATAAACGAAGATGAATCACATGCAGTTTCTAGTCCTAGGAGCAAGAGTAGTTTTCTGGTAAAGAAAGTCACTAATGTCCTCCCATTGCCATACACAGTGGAAATAGCACTCGTGTCTGTTCCCAGCAAGTACAGTGTATTGGACTGAAGAGAAGCTAATGTTCTTATCAGTTTCCTAAGCAGAGTTGAACTAGATATTGCCAGTGTGTGTATGAAGCACTTATCTTTTGTTCTGAGCAAGATCACTCTTCTGGCCCTATAGGAAAGAGAGTAGAGTAGAACAGTGCTCTTTTCTCAAAAGCAGAGTGTGTTTCTTGTAAGGCGAGCTAGTGTTTGTTTCCCAGTCATAAACAGAGTTGAATCACATGCAGTTTCTGGTCCTACGAACAAGAGTTGTTTTCTGTTAAGGTAAGTCACTACTGCGCTCCCATTGCCATGCACAGTGCAAATAGCACTCGTGTCTATTCCCAGCAAATACAGTGTATTGGAGTGAAAAGAATCTACAGTTCATGTCAGTTTCTTAAACAGAGTTGAACTAGATATGGCCAGTGTGTAGGAAGCACAGTTCTTTTGTTCTGAGCAAGCTCACTCTTCTGGCCCTGTAGGAAACAGAGTAGAGTAGAAGAGTGCTCTTTTCTTAAAAGCAGAGTGTGTTTCTCATAAGGCAAGCTAGTGTTTGTTTCCCATTCATAAACGGAGTTGAATCACATTCAGTTTCTGGTCCTATGAGCAAGACTTGTTTTATTGTAAGGAAAGTCACTAATGTGCTCCCCTAACCGTACACAGTGCATATAGCACTCATGTCTGTTCCCAACAGGTACAGTGTATTGGACTGAAGAGAAGCTACTGTTTTTCTCAGTTTCCTAAGCAGAGTTGAACTAGATATTGCCTGTGTGTGTATGAAGCACTGATCTTTTGTTCTGAGCAAGGTCACTTTTCTGGCCCTGTAGGAAACAGAGTAGAGTAGAAGAGTGCTCTTTTCTTAAAGCAGAGTGTGTTTTTTGAAAGGCAAGCTAGTGTTTGTTTCCTATTCATAAACCGAGTTGAATCACATGCAGTTTCTGGTCCTATGAACAAGAGTTGTTTTCTGGTAAGGTAAGCCACTATTGCAGTCCCATTGCCATACACAGTGCAAATAGCACTCACGTCCTTTCCCAGCAAGTACAGAGTACTGGACTGAAAAGAAGGTACTGTTCTTGTCAGTTTCTTAAGCAGAGTTGAACAAGATATGGCCCATGTGTGTAGGAAGGACAGTTCTTTTGTTCTGAGCAAGTTCACTCTTCTTGCCTCAAGGGATACACAGTTGAGTAGAAGAGTGCTCTTTTCTTAAAAGCAGAGTGTGTTTCTTGAAAGGCAACCTAGAATTTATTTCCCATTCATAAACAGAGTTGAATCACATGCAGTTTCTGTTCCTACATACAAGACTTGTTTTCTGGTAAGGAAAGTCACTATTGTGCTCTCATTGTCATACACATTGCAAATAGCACCCTTGTTGGTTCCCAGAAAGTACAGTGTATTGGACTGAAGAGAAGCTACTGTTCTTATCAGTTACCTAAGCAGAGTTGTAATAGATATGACCCGTGTGATTAGAAAGCACAGTTTTTTTGTTCTGAGCAACTCACCCTTCTGGCCCTATAGGAAACAGAGTAGAGTAGAAGAGTACTCTTTACTCAAAAACAGAGTATGGTTCTTGTTAGGTGAGCTAATGTTTGTTTCCCATTCATAAATGGAGTTGAATCACATGCAGTTTCTGGTCTTACGAACAAGAGATGTTTTCTTGTAAAGTAAGTCACTACTGCGCTCCCATTGCCATACACAGTGCAAATAGTATTCGTGTCTGTTCCCAGCAAGTACAGTGCATTGGACTTAAGAGAAGCTACAATTCATGTCACTTTCCTAAGCAGAGTTGAACTAGATATGGCCAGTGTGTAGGAAGCACAGTTCTTTTGTTCTAGCAAGCTCACTCTTCTTGCCTTAAGGAAAACACTGTTGAGTTGAAGAGTGCTCTTTACTTAAAGGCAGAGTGTGTTTCTTGTAAGGCAAGCTGGTGTTTGTTTCCCATTCATGAACGGATTTGAATCACTTTCAGTTTATGTTCCTACGAACAAGAGTTGTTTTCTGGTTGAAAGTCACTAATGTGCTCCCCTTAGCATACACAGTGCATATAGCACTCGCGTCTGTTCCCCGCAGGCACAGTGTATGGACTGAAGACAAGCAACTCTTTTTGTCATTTTTCTAATCAGAATTGAAGTAGATATGGCCCGTGGGTGTAGGAAGCACAGTTCTTTTTTTCTGAACAAGTCCACCCTTCTGGCACTTTAGGAAACACAGTAGAGAAGAGTAGAGTCTCTTTTCTCAAAAGCAAAGTGTGTTTCTCATAAGGTGAACTAGTGTTTTTTCCATTCATAAACAGATTGGAATCATATGCAGTTTCTGGTCTAACAAGCAAGAGTTGTTTTCTGGTAAGAAGAGTCACTATTGCGCTCCCATTGCCATACACAGTTCAAATAGCACTCGCGTCTTTTCCCAGCAAGTACAGTGTATTGGACTGAAGAGAAGCTACTGTGCTTATCAGTTTCCTAAGCAGAGTTGAACTAGATATTGCCAGTGTGTGTATGAAGCGCTGTTCTTTTGTTCTGAGCAAGCTTACTCTTCTGGCCCTCTAGGAAACAGAGTAGAGTAGAAGAGTGCTCTTTTCTAAAGCAGAGTGTGTTTCTTGTAAGGCAAGCTGGTGTTTGCTTCACATTCATAAACAGAGTCGTATTACATTCAGTTTCTGGTCCTATGATCAAGAGTTTTTTTCTGTTAAGGAAAGTCACTAATGTGCACCTGTTTACATACACAGTGCATATAGCACTCATGTCTGTTCCCAGCTTGTACAGTGTATTGGACTGAAGAGAAGCTACTGTTTTTGTCAGTTTTCTAAGCAGAGTTGAACTAGACATGGGCTGTGTGCGTAGGAAGCACAGTTCTTTTGTTCTGAGTAAGCTCACTTGTCTGGCCATATAGGAAACACAGGAGAGTAGAAGAATGCTCTTTTTTCAAAAGCAGAGTTTGTTTCTCGTAAAGAGAGCTATTGTTTGTTTCCCATTCATAAAAGGAATTGAATCACATGCAGTTTCTGTTCCTACAAGCAAGAGTTGTTTTCTGGTAAGGAAAGTCACTATTGTGCTCCCATTGCCATACAGTGTGCAAATAGCACTCGAGTCTGTTTCCAGCAAGTACAGTGTATTGGACTGAAAAGAAGGTAATGTTCATGTCAGTTTCCTTAGGAGAGTTGAACTAGATATGACCCGTGTGTGTAGGAAGCACAGTTTTTTTGAACTGAGCAAGATCACTCTTCTGGCCCTACAGGAAAAAAGGTAGAGTAGAAGAGTGCTCTTTTTCAAAAGCAGAGTGTGTTTCTTGTAAGGCGAGCTAGTGTTTGTTTCCTATTCATTAACAGAGTTGAATAACATGCAGTTTCTGGTCCTTCGAGCAAGAGTTGTTTTCTGGAAAGGAATGTCACTACTGGGCTCCCATTGCCATACTTAGTGCAAATAGCACTCGCATCTGTTCCCAGCAAGTACAGTGTATTGGACTGAAGAGAAGCTACAGTTCATGTCAGTTCCATAAGCAGAGTTGAACAAGATATGGCCCGTGTGTAGGAAGCACAGTTCTTTTGTTCTGAGCAAGCTCACTCTTCTGTCCCTAAAGGAAACACAGAAGAGTAGAAGAGTGCTCTTTTCTCAAAAGCAGAGTGTGTTTCTTGTAAGTCGAGCTAGTGTTTGTTTCCCATTCATAAAGGGAGTTGAAAAATATGCAGTTTCTATTCCTACGAACAAGAGTTGTTTGCTGGTAAGGTAAGTCACTATTGCGCTCCCATTGCCATACACAGTGCAAATAGCACTTGCATCTGTTCCCAGCAAGTACAGTGTATTGGACTGAAGGGAAGCTACTGTTCTTGTCAGTTTCCTAAGCAGAGTTGAACTAGATATGGCTCGTGTGTGTAGGAAGCACAGTTCTTTTGTTCCTAGCAAGCTCACTTTTCTGGCCTTAAGGGCAACACAGTTGAGTAGAAGAGTGCTCTTTTCTCACAATCAGAGTGTGTTTCTTGTAATGCGAGTTAGTGTTTGTTTCCCATTCATTAATGGCGTTGAGTCAAATGCAGTTTATGGTGCTTTTTTCAAGAGTTGTTTTCTGGTAAGGAAAGTCACTAATGCCCTCCCAATGCCATACACAGTACAAATAGCACTGGCGTCTGTTCCCTGCAAGTACTGTGTATTGGACTGAAGAGAAGCTACTCTTCTTATAGTTTTCTAAGAAGAGTTGAACTATATTTTGGCCTTGTATGTATGAAACAGTGTTCTTTTGTTTTGAGCAAGTTCACTCTTCTGGCTCTACATGAAACAGAGTAGAGTAGAAGAGTGCTCTTTTCTCAAAAGCAGAGTGTGTTTCTTTTAAGGCGAGCTAGTGTTTTTTTTCCCATTCATATACCGAGTTGAATCACATGCAGTTTCTGTTCCTATGAACAAGAGTTGTTTTCTGGTAAAGTAAGTCACTATAGCGCTCCCATTGCCATACACAGTGCAAATAGCACTCGCGTCTGTTCCCAGCAAGTACAGTGTATTGCACTAAAGAGAAGCTACTGTTCTGTCAGTTGCCTAAGCAGAGTTGAACTAGATATGGCTCGTGTGTGTAGCAAGCACAGTTCTTTTGTTCTGAGCAAGCTCACTTTTCTGGCCTTAAGGGAAACAGAGTTGAGTAGAAGAGTGCTCTTTTCTCAAAATTAGAGTGTGTTTTTTGTAAGGCGAGCTAGTGTTTCTTTCCCATTCATTAACGGAGTTGAGTCACATACAGTTTCTGGTCCTTTGAGCAAGAGTTGTTTTCTGGTAAGGAACGTCACTAATGCCCTCCCAATGCCATACACAGTACTAATAGCACTTGCGTCTGTTCCCAGCAAGTACAGTGTATTGGACTGAAGAGAAGCTACTTTTCTTGTCAGTTACCTAAGCAGAGTTGAACTAGATATGGCCCATGTGTGTAGCAAGCACAGTTCTTTTGTTCTGAGCAAGCTCACCCTCTGGTCCTGTAGGAAACACAGTAGAGTAGAAGAGTGCTCTTTTCTTAAAAGCAGAGTGTGTTTCTTGTAAGGTGAGCTAGTGTTTGCTTCCCATTCATAAACGGAGTTGAATCATATGCAGTTTCTGCTCCTGTGAGCAAGAGTTTTTTTCTGGTAAGGAAAGTCACTATTGCGCTCCCATTGCCATACACAGTGCAAATAGCACCTGTGTATATTCCCATCAAGTACAGTGTACCTGGAGTTTTCTAGCCTGTCCCACAGTCAGAACAAATCTTTATCACCTGCCATTTCCCCAGCCACTCTGACCCGACCAAGTAAACACAGAGACTTATATTGTTTAAAAACTGTATGGCCGTGGCAGGCTTCTTACTAACTCTTCTTATATCTTAAGTTAATCCATATCTATAAGTCTATACCTTGCCAGGTGGCTCGTGGCATACCGGCATCTTCACATGCTCTTTGTCATCATGGCGGCTGGCACTGTCTCTCTGACTCAGCCTTCTACTTCTCAGCTTTTCTCCTCCTTGTCCCGCCTACACTTCCTGCCTAGCCAATGGCCAATCAGTGTTTTATTTATTTACTAATAGGCAACATATTTGCCATACAGAACATCCCACAGCACTTCCGCCCCCCCTTTTTTTCCAAAAAGGAAGGTTTTAACCTTAACAAAGTAAAATTTCATACAATTTGGGAATTTGTGGGTAGCTTCTCTTACTACTTCCTGCTGGAGGGGGGTGCTATATCTTATGGGGACACAAAGAAAATTTTAGAATTATGGAATAGTCCATGAGGCTGTATTGTCTGAGCCAGTTGTCTTCAAACCGTTCTGGATGTTGGATCATCTGTGCCATGGTGTCATCGGAGACCTTTCAGGGTGGGTTGGCTGGTCAAATATGATGTATCTTAATCTTGAACAAATCCATAGCCTCTGGCTTTCTGTGGGAACCAAAGCAGAGTCTCCTTTCCAAAGCAACATATCCTTATATTCAAATTTTGAAGTGAACATATCTTTAAAATATGCATATTGGTTTAACTCAGCTTCCTTTACAATCAAATGTCTCTCTGCAGTTAAGAATCCCAAAGACAACACAATCCAGATTCTCTTTGTAATATTCATCTTCACGTGGCTTATTTTTTATATTAATTTTACTGTCTCTTTAAAGACATCAATTTTTAAAACCATATATTTGTTTATATAACTGTATATATCACCGTTTTTGTCTCTTTCAAGCCTACGTATCTTTTACACACATTTTAAACTATTACATTTGAATCTGTCTTATTGTGAACCTATTGCTTTAAACTGCAGCAGCTGTGGCTGCTGGCTCCACCCACCTCAGCTTCCCCACATGGCGGTGGTACTTTACCACCAGCTCTGTGAGCAATCGTGGGTCTATGCTTTTATCCAAGCAGCGTGTAGCCAAGAAACATCTTTTTTTGTTTTGTACTAGCAAAGCTAAATCCACCATGCAGCTTAATGTGCCATATGTAGAGGCCTCATTCCCACCATATGCTAGGAACCCACCAGTAGCTCAAACCGGCAGCTGCCGCTCATTTGAGAGAGACAATTAGGAAGCTGTTTTTAGCTCCGTTTTAGAATCTTTTTTTTTCTCAGTTTTTAGGTATAAACTCTTGCCACCACGTTGGATGCCATTTGTAGCTAGAGTTTTCCTGCCTGGCCCACAGTCAGGACAAATCTCTATCACCTGCCAGTTCCACAGCCGCTCTGACCTGAACAAGTAAACACAGAGACTTATATTGGTTACAAACTGTATGGCTGTGGCAGGCTTCTTACTAACTGTTCTTATATCTTAAATTAATCCATTTCTATAAATCTATACCTTGCACGTAGCTCATGGCTTACCGGCATCTTCACATGCTGTTTGTCATCATGGCAGCTGGCAGTGTCTCCCTGACTCAGCCTTCCACTTCCCAGCTCTATTCTCCTCCTTGTCCCGCCTACACTTCCTGTCTAGCCAATGGCTAATCAGTGTTTTATTTATTGACTAATTAGCAACACATTTGCCATACAAAACATCCCACAGCAGTACAGTGTATTTACTGAAGAGAAGTTACTGTTCTTGTCAGTTTCCTAAGCAGAGTTGAACTAGATATGGCCCGTGTGTGTAGGAAGCACAGTTCTTTTGTTCAGAGCAAGCACACTGTTCTGACCCAATAGGAAACACAGTAGAGTAGAAGAGTGCTCTTTCCTCAAAAGCAGAGTGTGTTTCTTTTAAGGCGAGCTAGTGTTTGTTTCCCAGTCATAACTGGATTTGAATCAAATGCAATTTCTGGTCCTACTAGCAAGAGGTGTTTGCTGGTAAGAAGAGTCACTATTGCGTTCCCATTGCCATCCACAGTGCAAATAGAACTCGTGTCTGTTCCAAGCAAGTACAGTGTATTGGACTGAAGAGAAGCTACTGTTCTTTTCTGTTTCCTAAGCAGAGTTTAAGTAGATATGGCCGTGTGTGTAAGAAGCACAGTTCTTTTATTTTGAGCAAGCTCACTGTTCTGGTTATAGGAAACACAGTAGAGTAGAAGAGTGCTCTTTTCTCAAAAGCTGAGATTGTTTCTTGTAAGGCGAGATAGTGTTTGTTTTTCAGTCATAAATGGAGCTGAATCACAGGCAGTTTCAGGTTCTACAAGGAAGAGTTGTTTTCTGGTGAAGAGTCACTATTGCGCTCCCTTTGCCCTCCACAGTGCAAGTAGCACTGGCGTCTGTTCCCAGCAAGTACAGTGTATTGGACTGAAGAGAAGCTACTGTCCTTGTCAGTTTCCTAAGCAGAGTTGAACTAGATATGGCCCGTGTGTAGGAAGCACAGTTCATTTGTTCTGAGCAAGCACACTGTTCTGACCCAATAGGAAACACAGTAGAGTAGAAGAGTACTCTTTCCTCAAAAGCAGAGTGTGTTCTTTTAAGGCAAGCTAGTGTTTGTTTCCCAGTCATAAGTGGATTTGAATCATATGCTCTTTCTGGTCCTATGAGCAAGAGTTGTTTGCTGGTAAGAAGAGTCACTATTGTTCTCCAATTGCCATACACAGGGCAAATAGCACTCGCATCTGTTCCCAGCAAGTACAGTGGATTGGACTGAAGAGAAGCTACTGTTCTTGTCAGTTTCAAAACAGTTGAACTAAATATGGCCCGTTTGTAGGAAGCACAGTTCTTTTGTTCTGAGCAAGCTCACTGTTCTGGCCATATAGGAAACCAAGTAGAGTAGAAGAGTGCTCTTTCCTCAAAAGCAGAGTGTGTTTCTTGTAAGGTAAGCTAGTGTTTATTTCCCAGTCATAAATGTAGTTGAATCACATGGAGTTTCTGGTCCTATGAGCAAGAGTTGTTTTCTGGTAAGAAGAGCCACTACTGCGCTCCCATTGCCATACACAGTGCAAATAGCACTTGCTTCTGTTCCCAGCAAGTACAGTGTATTGGACTGAAGAGAATCAACTGTTCTTGTCAGTGTCCTAAGCAGAGTTGAACTAGATATGGCCCGTGTGTTTAGGAAGCACAGTTCTTTTGTTCTGAGCAAGCTCACTGTTCTGGCCCTATAGGAAACACTGGAGAGTAGAAGAGTGCTCTTTTCTCAAAAGCAGAGTGTGTTTCTTGTAAGGCGAGCTAGCGTTTGTTTCCCAGTCCTAAACGGAGTTGAATCACATGCAGTTTCTGGTCCTACGAGCAAGAGTTGTTTTCTGCTAAGAAGAGTCACTATTGCGCTCCCATTGCCATGCACAGTGCAAATAGCACTCACGTCTGTTCCCAGCAAGTACAGTGTATTGGACTTAAGAGAAACTGCAGTCCAAGTCAGTTTCCTATGCAGAGTTGAACTAGATATGGCCCGTGTGTGTAGGAAGCACAGTTCTTTTGTTCTGAGCAAGCTCACTGTTCTGGCCCTATAGGAAACACAGGAGAGTAGAAGAGTGCTATTTTTTCAAAAGTAGAGTGTGTTTCTTGTAAGGTGAGCTAGTGTTTGTTTCCAATACATGAATGGAGTAGAATGAAATGCAGTTTCTGGTCTTATGAGCAACACTTGTATTCTGGTAAGGAAAGTCACTTATGCCCTCCCGTTGCCATACACAGTGCAAATAGCAATAGTGTCTGTTCAGAGCAAGTACAGTGTATTGGACTGAAGAGAAGCTCCTGTTCTGGTCAGTTTCCTAAGCAGAGTTGAACTAGATATGGCCCGTGCACGTAGGAAGCACAGGTCTTTTGTTCTGAGCAAGCTCACTCTTGTGGCCAATAGGAAACACAGTAGAAGAGTGCTCTTTTCTCAAAAGCAAAATGTTTTCCTTGTAAGGTGATGTAGTGTTTGTTTCCCATTCATAAACGGAGTTGAATCAAATGCAGTTTCTGGTCGTGCAAACAAGACTTGTTTTCTGGTAAGGAAAGTTACTATTGTGTTCCCATTGCCATACACAGTGCAAATAGCACTCCCGTCTGTTCCCAGCAAGTACAGTGTATTGGACTGAAGAGAAGCTACTGTTCTGGTCAGTTTGTTTATCAGAGTTGAACTAGATATGGCCCTTGAGTGTAGGAAGCACAGTTGTTCTGTTCTGAGGAGACTCACTCTTCTGGCCCTATAGGAATAGAGAAGAGTAGAAGAGTGCTCTTTTCTCAAATCAGAGTGTTTCTTGTAAGGCAAACCTGTGTTTGTTTCCCATTCATCAATGGAGTTTAATCACATGCAGTTTCTGTTCCTACATGCAAGAGTTGCTTTCTGGTAAGGAAAGTCACTAATGCCCTCCCATTGCCATACACAGTGCAAATAGCACTCGCGTCTGTTCCCAGCAAGTACTGTCTATTGAACGGAAGAGAATCTACTGTTCTTAAGAGTTTCCTAAGCAGATTTGATCTAGATATGGCCCGTGTGTGTATGAAGCACAGTTCTTTTTTTCTGAGCAAGCTCACTCTTCTGGCCCTATAGGGAACAGAGTAGAGTAGAAGCGTGCTCTTTTCTCAAAAGCAGAGTGTGTTTCTTGTAAAGCGAGGTAGTGTTTGTTTTCCTTTCATAAAAGGAGTTGAATTAAATGCAATTTCTGGTCCTACGGAGCAAGAGTTTTTTCTGGTAAGTAAGGTCCCTATTGTGTCCCATTGCCATACACAGTACAAATAGCACTCACGTCTGTTCACAGCAAATACAGTGCATTGAACTGAAGAGATGCTACAGTTCATGTCAGTTTCCTAAGTAGAGTTGAACAAGATATGGCCCATGTGTATAGGAAGCACAATTCTTCTGTTCTGAGCAAGCTCACTCTTCTGGCCCTATAGGAAACACAGTAGAGTAGAAGAGTGCTCTTTTCTCAAAAGCAGAGTGTGTTTATCATAGGGCAAGCTTGTGTTTGTTTCCCATTTATAAACAGAGTTGAATCACATGCAGTTTCTAGTCCTACAAACAAGACTTGTTTTCTGGTAAGAAAGTCACTATTGTGCTTCCAGTGCCATACTCAGGGCAAATAGCACTCATGTCTGTTTCCATAAAGTACAGTGTATTGGAATGAAGAGAAGCTACTGTTCTTGTGAGTTTCCTAAGCAGAGTTGAACTAGATATGGCCTGTGTGTGTAGGAAGCACAGTTCTTTTGTTTTGAGGAAGCTCACTCTTCTAGCTCTATAGGAAAGACAGTAGAGTAGATGAGTGCTCTTTTTTCAAAAGCAGAGTGTGTTTCTTGTAAGGCAAGCTAGTGTTTGAATCTCATTCATAAACGGATTGAATCACATGCAGTTTCTGATCCTACAAGCAAGAGTTGTTTTCTGGTAAGGAAAGTCACTAATGCCCTCCCATTACCATACAGTGTGGAAATAGCAATCGCGTCTGTCCCCAGCAAGTACAGTGTATTGGACTGAAGAGGAGCTACTGTTCTTATCATTTTCCTAAACAGAGTTGAAGTAGATATTGCCCTTGAATGTAGGAAGCACAATTTTTTTGTATGAGCAAGCTCACTTTTCTGGCCCTATAGGAAACACATTACAGTAGAAGAGTGCTCTTTTCTCAAAAGTAGAGTGTGTTTCTTGTAAGGCGAGCTAGTGTTTGTTTCCAATTGATAAACAGAGTTGAATCACATCCAGGTTCTGGACCTATGAGCAAGAGTTGCTTTCTGGTAAGGAATGTCTATTGCGCTTCCATTGCCATACACAGTGCAAAAAGAACTCGCGTCTGTTACTAGCAAGTACATTGTATTGAATTGAAGAGAAGCTACAATTCTTGGCAGTTTCCTAAGCAGCGTTGAACTAAATATGGCTCGTGTGTGCAGGACGCACACTTAATTTTTTCTGAGCAAGCTCACTCTTCTGGCACTATAGGAAACACAATAGAGTAGAAGATTGCTCTTTCTTAAAAGCAAATTGCATTTCTTGTAAGGCGAGCTAGTGTTTGTTTCCCATTCATAAATGGAGATGAATTACATACAGTTTCTGGTACAACGTGCTGGAGTTGTTTTCCGTTAAGTTAAGTCACTATTGTGCTCCTATTGCAAAATGCTTTTCAATTAGCACTGGCATCTGTTCCCAGAGAGAACAGTGTATTGGACTGAAATGAAGCTACTGTTCTTGTCAGTTTCCTAAGCAGAGTTGAACAAGATATGGCCCGTGCGTGTGGGAAGCACAGTTCTTTTGTTCTGACCAAGCTCACTGTTCTGGCCCTATAGGAAACACAGGAGAGTAGAAGAGTGATCTTTTCTCAAAAGCAGAGGGTGTTTCCTGTAAGGCAAGCTAGTGTTTGTTTCCCATTTATAAACGGAGTTGAATCACATTCAGTTTCTTGTCCTACGAATAAGCGTCATTTTTTGTAAGGAACGTCACTAATGCGCTCCCATTGCCATACACAGTGCAAATAGCACTCGTGTCTGTTCCCAGCAAGTACAGTGTATTGGGTGAAGAGAAGCTACTGTTCATATCACTTTCCTAAGTAGAGCTGAACTAGATAGAGCCATGTATGTCAGAAGCACATTTCTTTGTTCTGAGTAAGCTCACTGTTCTGGCCCTATAGGAAACACAGGAGAGTAGAATTTTGCTCTTTTCTCCAAAGCAGAATATGTTTAATGTAAGGAGAGCTAGTGTTTGTTTCCCATTCATAAACGGAGTTGAATCACATGTAGTTTCCGGTCCTATGAGCAAGAGTTGTTTTCTGGTAAGGAAAGTCACTTTTGTGCTCCCATTGCCATTCACAGTGCAAATAGCACTTGCATCTGTTTCCAGCAAATACAGTGTATTGTAGTGAAGAGAAGGTACTTTTCTTGTCAGTTTCCTAAGCAGAGTTGAACTAGATATGGCCTGTGTGTGTAGGAAGGACAGTTCTTTTTTTATGAGCAAGCTCACTTTTCTGGCACTATAGGAAATACAGTAGAGTAGAATAGTGCTCCTTTCTCAAAAGCAGAGTGTGTTTCTTGTAAGACGAGATAGTGTTTGTTTCCCATTCATAAAAAGAGTTGAATCTTATGTAGTTTCTGGTCCTACAAAGAAGAGTTTTTTTCCGGTAAATAAATTCACTATTGTGCTCCACTTGCCATACACAGTGCAGATAGCACTCGCGTCTGTTCCCAGCAAGTACAGTGTATTAGACTGAAGAAAAGCTACAGTTATTGTCAGTTTCCTAAGCAGAGGTGAACTAATTATGGCCCATGTATGTAGGATGCAAACTTCCTTTGTTATGATCAAGCTCACTCTTCTAGCTCTATGGGAAATACAGTAGAGTAGAAGAGTGCTCTTTTCTCAAAAGCAGAGTATGTTTCTTTAAGGCGATCTTGTGTTTGTTTCCTATTCATAAATGGAGTTGAATCACATGCAGTTTCTGGTCCTATGAGCAAGAGTTGTTTTCTGGTAAGTAAAGTCACTATTGTGCTTCTCTTGCCATAAACAGTGTAAAGAGCACTCACATCTGTTCCCAACATTTACAGTGTACTGGATTGAAGTGAAGCTACTATTCTTGTCAGTTTCTTAAGCATAGTTGAACTAGATATTGCACGTATGTAGGAAGCACAGTTCTTTTTTTGTGAGCAGGCTCACTGTTCTGGCAATACAGGAAACACAGTAGAGTAGATGCTTGCTCTTTTCTCCAAAGCAGAATGTGTTTATTGTAAGGAGAGCTAGTGTTTGTTTCCCATTCATTAACGGAGTTGAATCACATGCACTTTCTGGTCCTATGAGCAAGAATTGTTTTCTTGTACGGAATGACACTATTGTGCTCCCATAGCCATACACAGTACAAATTGCACTTGAGTCTGTTCCCAGCAAGTACAGTGTATTGGACTGAAGAGAAGCTACTGCACTTGTCGGTTTCCTAAGCAGAGTTGAAATAGATATGACCCGTGTGTTTAGGAAGCACAGTTCTTTTAGTCTGAGCAAGCTCACTCTTCTGGCCTTACAAGAAACACAGTTGAGTAGAAGAGTGCTCTTTTCTCAAAAGCAGAGTGTGTTTCTTGTAGGGCAAGCTAGTGTTTGTTTCCCATTCATAAACGGAGTTGTATCACATGCAGTTTCTGGTCCTAGAATGATGAATTGTTTTCTGGAAAGGAATGTCACTATTGCGCTCCCATTGCATTACACAGTCCCATCTGTTCCCAACAAGTACAGTGTATTGGACTGAAGAGAATCTACAGTTCTTGTCAGTTTCCGAAGCAGAGTTGAATTAGATTTGGCCCGTGTGTGTAGGAAACACAGTTCTTTTGTTCTGAGCAAGCTTACTCTTCTGGCCCTATAGTTAACACAGTAGAGTAGAAGAGTGCTCTTTTCTCAAAAGCAGAGTGGGTTTCTTGTAAGGCGAGCTAGTGTTTGTTTCCCATTCATAAAAAGAGTTGAATCTTATGTAGTTTCTGGTCCTACAAGCAAGAGTTGTTTTCCAGTAAGGAAAGTCACCATTGTGCTCCCCTTGCCATACACAGTGCAAAAAGCACTCGCCTCTGTTCCCAGCAAGTACCATGTATTAGACCGAAAAGAAGCTACAGTTATTGTTAGTTTCCTAAGCAGAGTTGGACTAGATATGGCCCGTGTATGTAGCACGCACAGTTCCTTTGTTGTGATCAAGCTCACTCTTCTAGCTATATAGGGAACACAGTAGAGTAGAAGAGTGCTCTTTTCTCAAAAGCAGATATGTTTCTTTAAGGCGGGCTTGTGTTTGTTTCCTATTCATAATCGGAGTTGAATCCCATGCAGTTGATGGTCCTATGAGCAAGAGTTGTTTTCTGGTAAGGAAAGTCAATATTGTGCTCCCCTTGCCATACACAGTGCAAATAGCACTCACGTCTGTTCCCAACAATTACACTGTACTGGATTGAAGTGAAGCTACTATTCTTGTCAGTTTCTTAAGCAGAGTTGAACTAGATATTGCACGTGTGTAGGAAGCACAGTTTTTTTTTTCTGAAAAGGCTCACTGTTCTGGCCCTACAGGAAACACAGTAGAGTAGAAGTTTGCTATTTTCTCCAAAGCAGAATGTGTTTATTGTAAGGAGAGCTAGTGTTTGTTTCCCATTCATAAATGGAGTTGAATAACATGCAGTTTCTGGGTTTACGAGCAAGACTATTTTTTTGTTAAGGAAAGTCACTATTGCACTTCCCTTGACATACAAAGTGCAAATAGCACTCGCGTCTGTTCCAAGCAAATACAGTGTATTGGTATGAAGAGAAGCTGCAGTCCCTATCAGTTTTCTAAGCAGAGTTGAACTAAATATGGCCTGTGTGTGTTTAGGAAGCACAGTTCTTTTGTTCTGAGCAATCTCACTGTTCTGGCCCTAAAGGAAACACAGTAGAGTACAAGAGTGCTCTTTACTCAAAAGCAGAGTGCATTTCTTGTAAGGCAAGCTAGTGTTTGTTTCCCATTCATAAACAAAGTTGAATTACATTCAGTATCTGGTCCTATGAGCAAGAGTTTTTTCTGGTAAGGAAAATCACTATTGCACTCCCCTTGCCTTTCGCACTGCAAACAGCACTCGTTTGTGTTCCAAGCAAGTACAGTGTATTGGACTGAAGTGAAGCTACTGTTCTTGTCAATTTCTTAAGCAGAGTTGAACTAGATATTGCCCGTGTGTAGGAATCACAGTTCTTTTGTTCTGAGCAAGCTCACTCTCTGTTATCACAGTAGAGTAGAAGAGTGCTCTCTTCTCAAAAGCAGAGTGTGTTTCCTGTAAGGTAACCTAGCGTTTGTTTCCCATTCATAAAGGGAGGTGAATCCCATGCAATTTCTAGTCTTATGAGCAAGAGATGTTTTCTGGTAAGGAAAGTATCTATTGTGCTCCCATTGCCATACACAGAACAAATAGCACTCGCGTCTGTTTCCAGCAAATACACTGTATTGGACTGAAGAGAAGCTACTCTTCTTGTCTGTTTCCTAAGCAGAGTTGGACTAGGTATGGTACTTTTGTGTAAGAAGCACAGTTTCTTTTTTCTGAGCAAGCTCAGTATACTGGCACTGCAGGAAACACAATAGGGTAGAAGAGTGCTCTTTTCTAAAAAGCAGAGTGTGTTTCTCGTAATGCGAGCTAGTGTTTGTTTCCCATTCATAAACAGAGTTGCATCACATGCAGTTTCTGGTGCTATGAGCAAGAGTATTTTTCTGGTAAGGAAAGTCACTATTGTGCTCCCAGTGGCATACAGTGTGCAAGTAGCACTCGTGTGTGTTTCAAGAAAGTACAGTGTGTTGGACTGAAGAGAAGCTACTGTTCTTGTCAGTTTCCTAAGCAGAGTAGAACTAGATATAGCCTGTGTGTGTAGGAAGCACAGTTCTTTTGTTCTGAGCAAAGTCACCATTCTGGCCCTATAGGAAACACAGTAGTGTAGAATAGTGCTCTTTTCTCAAAAGCAGAGTGTGTTTCTTGTAAGGCGAGCTAGTGCTTGTTTCCCATTCATAAACGGAGTTGAATCATATACAGATTCTGGTCCTATGAGCAAGAGTTGTTTTCTGGTAAGGAAAGTCACTAATGAGCTCCCTATGCCTTACACAGTACAAAGAGCACTCGCATCTGTTTTCAGCAAATACAGTGTATTGGACTGAAGAGAAGATACTGTTCTTGTCAGTTTTCTAAGCAGAGATGAACTAGATATTATCCGTTTGTGTAGGAAGCACACTTCTTTTGGTTTGAGCAAGCTCACTGTTCTGGCCTTTTAGAAAGAGAGTAGAGTAAAAGAATGCTCTTTTCTCAAAAGCAGAGTGTGTTTCATGTAAGGCGAGCAAGTGTTTGCTTCCCATTCACAAAAGGAGTTGAATCACATGCAGTTTCTGGTCCTATGATCAAGCTTTTTTTTCTGGTAAGGAAAGTCACTATTGTGCTCCCGTTGTCATAACCAGTGCGAATAGCACTCGTGTCTTTTCCCAACAGGTACAGTGTATTGGACTGAAGAGAAGCTACTGTTCTTGTCCGTTTCCTAAGCAGAGTTGAACTAGATATTGCCCATGTGTGTAGAAAGCAGAGTTCTTTTTTGCTAAGAAAGCTCACTCTTCTGTCCCTATAGGAAACAGAGTAGAGTAAAAGATTGCACTTTTCTCAAAAGCAGAGTGTGCTACTTGTAAGTAGAGGTAATGTTTGTTTCCCATTCATAAACGGAGTTGAATCACATGCAGTTTCCGGTCCTAAGAGCAAGAGTTGTTTTCTGGTAAGGAAAGTCACTATTGCACTTTGGGAGCCATACACAGTGCAATTAGCACTCGCGTCTGTTCCCAGCAACTACAGTGAATTGGACTGAAGAGAAGCTACTGTTCTTGTCAGTTTCCTAAGCAAGGTTGAATTAGATATGGCCCTTTTGTGTAAGAAGCACAGTTTCTTTTTTCTGAGCAAGCTCAGTGTTCTGGCACTGTAGGAAACATAGTAGGGTAGAAGGGTGCTCTTTCCTCAAAAGGAGAGTGTGTTTGTGGTAAGGCGAGGTAGTGTTTGTTTCCCATTCATAAACAGAGTTGAATCACATGAAGTTTCTGGTCCTACGGCAAGAGTTGTTTTCTGGTAAAAAAAAAAAAAAAGTCACTTTTGTGCTCCCAGGTGCATACTCAGTGCAAATAGCACTTGCGTCTGTTTCAAGCAAGTACACTGTGTTGGACTGAAGAGAAGATACTGTTCTTGTCAGTTTCCTAATCAGAGTTTAAGTAGTTATGGCCCGTGTGTGTAGGAAGCCCATTTCTTTTTTTCTGAGCAAGCTCACTCTTCTGGCACTATAGATAATGCAATAGTGCAGAAATGTGCTCTTTTCTCAAAAGCAGATTGTGTTTCTCGTAAGGCGAGTTAGTATTTCTTTCCCATTCAGAAATGGAGTTGAATCACATGCAGTTTCTAGTTCCTACCAGCAAGAGTTGTTTTCTGGTAAGGAAAGACCTTAAAGTGCTCAAATTGCCATACACAGTGCTAATAGCACTCGCGTCTGTTTCAAGCAATTACAGTGTATTGGACTGAAGAGAATCTACTGTTCTTGTCAGTTTTCTAAGCAGAGATGAACTAAATATTACCCGTGTGTGTAGGAAGCACACTTCTCTTGTTCTCAACAAGCTCACTCTTCTGGCCTTTTGGAAACAGACTAGAGTAAAAGAATGCTCTTTTCTCAAAAGGAGAGTGCGTTTCTTGTAAGGCGAGCAAGTGTTTGTTTCCATTCATAAACGGAGTTGTGTCAGATGCAGTTTCTGGTCCTACGAGCAAGAGTTGTTTTCTGGTAAGGAAAGTCACTATTGCGCTCAAATTGCCATACACAGTGTGAATAGCACTCGCGTCTGTTCCCAGCAAGTACAGTGTACTGGACTGCAGAGAAGCTACTGTTCTTGTCAGTTTCCTAAGCAGAGATGAACTAGATATTGCCCGTGTGTGTAGGAAGCTCACTTCTTTTGTTCTGAGCAAGCTCACTGTTCTGGACATGTAGGAAACACAGTAGAATAGAAGAGTGCTCTTTTCTCAAAAACATAGAGTGTTTCTTGTAAGGCGAGCTAGTGTTTGTTTCCCATTCATAAACAGAGTTGAATCACATGAAGTTTCTGGTCCTACGAGCAAGAGTTGTTTTCTGGTAAGGAAAGTCACTATTGCGCTCCCATTGCCATACTGTGAAAAGAGCACTCGCATCTGTTCCCAGCAATTACAGTGTATTGGACTGAAGAGATGCTACAGTTCTTGTCATTTTCCTATATAGAGTTGTACTAGATATGGCCCGTGAGGGTAGGAAGCCCATTTCTTTTGTTCTGAGCAAGCTCACTCTTCAGGCTGCATAGGAAACACAGTAGAGTAGAAGAGTGCTCTTTTCTCAAAAGCAGAGTGTGTTTCTTGTAAGGCGAGCTAGTATTTGTTTCCCATTCATTAACGGAGTTGAATCACATGAAGTTTCTGATCCTATGAGCAAGAGTTGTTTTCTGGTAAGGAAAGTCACTAATGATCTCCCTTAGCCTTACTCAGTACAAATAGCACTCGCGTCTGCTCCTAGCAAGAACATTGTATTGGATTGAAGAGAAGCTACTGTTGTTGTCAGTTTCCTAAGCAGAGTTGAACTAGTTATGGCCTGTGTGTGGACTAAGCCCATTTTTTTTTGTTCTGAGCAAGCTCACTCTTCTGGCACTATAGTTAACACAATAGCGTAGAAGAGTGCTCTTTCCTCAAAAGTAGATTGTGTTTCTTGTAAGGCGAGATAGTGCTTGTTTCCCATTCAGAAATGGAGTTGAATCACATGCAGTTTCTATTTCCTACGAGCAAGAGTTGTTTTCTGGTAAGGAAAGTCCCTAATGCGCTCAAATTTCCATACACAGTGCTAACAGCACTCGCGCCTATTCCAAGCAAGTACAGTGTATTGAACTGAAGAGAAGCTAATGTTCTTGACAGTTTCCTAAGCAGAGTTGAACTAGATATGGCCGATGTGTGCAGGAAGCACAGCTTTTTTGGTCTGAGCAAGATCAATGTTCTGGCCTCATAGGAAACACAGTCGAGTAGAAGAGTGCTCTTTTCTGGAAAGCACAGTGTGTTTCTTGTAAGGGGAGCTAGTGTTTGTTTCCCATTCATAAACGAAGTTGAATCACATTCAGTATCTGGTCGTACGAGCAAGAGGTTTCTTTTTTCTGGGAAGGAAAGTCACTAATGCGATCCCCTTGCCTTACACAATGCAAATAGCACTCGCTTCTGTTCCCAGCAAGTACAGTGTATTGGACTGAAGAGAAGCTACTGTTCTTGTCCGTTTCCTAAGCAGAGTTGAACTAGATATTGCCCATGTGTGTAGAAAGCAGAGTTCTTTTTTTTCAAAGTAAGCTCACTCTTCTGTCCCTATAGGAAACAGAGTAGAGTAAATGATTGCACTTTTCTCAAAAGCAGAGTGTGCTACTTGTAAGTAGAGGTAATGTTTGTTTCCCATTCATAAACGGAGTTGAATCACATGCAGTTTCTGGTCCTAAGAGCAAGAGTTGTTTTCTGGTAAGGAAAGTCACTATTGCACTCCGGGAGCCATACACAGTGCAATTGGCACTCGCGTCTGTTCCCAGCAACTACAGTGAATTGGACTGAAGAGAAGCTACTGTTCTTGTCAGTTTCCTAAGCAAGGTTGACTTAGATATGGCCCTTTTGTGTAAGAAGCACAGTTTCTTTTTTCTGAGCAAGCTCAGTGTTCTGGCACTGTAGGAAACACAGTAGGGTAGAAAGGTGCTCTTTCCTCAAAAGCAGAGTGTGTTTGTTGTAAGGCGAGGTAGTTTTTGTTTCCCATTCATAAACAGAGTTGAATCACATGAAGTTTCTGGTCCTACGGCAAGAGTTGTTTTCTGGTAAAAAAAAAAAAAAAGTCACTTTTGTGCTCCCAGGTGCATACTCAGTGCAAATAGCACTTGTGTCTGTTTCAAGCTAGTACACTGTGTTGGACTGAAGAGAAGATTCTGTTCTTGTCAGTTTCCTAATCAGAGTTTAAGTAGTTATGGCCCGTGTGTAGGAAGCCCATTTCTTTTTTTCTGAGCAAGCTCACTCTTCTGGCACTATAGTTAATGCAATAGTGCAGAAATGTGCTCTTTTCTCAAAAGCAGATTGTGTTTCTTGTAAGGCGAGCTAGTGTTTCTTTCCCATTCAGGAATGGAGTTGAATCACATGCAGTTTCTAGTTCCTACCAGCAAGAGTTGTTTTCTGTTAAGGAAAGACCTTAAAGTGCTCAAATTGCCATACACAGTGCTAATAGCACTCGCGTCTGTTTCAAGCAATTACAGTGTATTGGACTGAAGAGAATCTACTGTTCTTGTCAGTTTTCTAAGCAGAGATGAACTAAGTATTACCTGTGTGTGTAGGAAGCACACTTCTCTTGTTCTCAACAAGCTCACTCTTCTGGCCTTTTGGAAACAGACTAGAGTAAAAGAATGCTCTTTTCTCAAAAGGAGAGTGCGTTTCTTGTAAGGCGAGCAAGTGTTTGTTTCCATTCATAAACGGAGTTGTGTCAGATGCAGTTTCTGGTCCTATGAGCAAGAGTTGTTTTCTGGTAAGGAAAGTCACTATTGCGCTCAAATTGCCATACACAGTGTGAATAGCACTCGTGTCTGTTCCCAGCAAGTACAGTGTACTGGACTGCAGAGAAGCTACTGTTCTTGTCAGTTTCCTAAGCAGAGATGAACTAGATATTGCCCGTGTGTGTAGGAAGCTCACTTCTTTTGTTCTGAGCAAGCTCACTGTTCTGGACATGTAGGAAACACAGTAGAATAGAAGAGTGCTCTTTTCTCAAAAACATAGAGTGTTTCTTGTAAGGCGAGCTAGTGTTTGTTTCCCATTCATAAACAGAGTTGAATCACATGAAGTTTCTGGTCCTACGAGCAAGAGTTGTTTTCTGGTAAGGAAAGTCTCTTTTGTGCTCCCAGTGGCATACACAGTGCAAAGAGCACTCGCGTCTTTTTCAAGCAAGTGTAGTGTATTGAACTGAAGAGAAGCTAGAGTTCTTGTCGGTTTCCTAAGCAGAGTTGTTCTAGATATGGCCTGTGTGTGTAGGATGCACAGTTCTTTTGGTCCGAGCATGCTCACTCTTCTGGCCCTATAGTTAACACAGTAGAGCAGAAGAATGCTCTTTTCTCAAAATCAGAGTGTGTTTCTTGTAAGGCGAATTAGTGTTTGTTTCCCATTCTTAAATGGAGTTGAATCACATTTTGTTTCTGTTCCTATGAGCAAGAGTTTTTTTCTGGTAGGGAAAGTCACTATTGCGTTCCCATTGCCATACACAGTTCAAATAGCACTCGTCTCTGTTCCCAGCAAGTACAGTGTATTGGACTGAAAAGAAGCTACTGTTCTTGTCAGTTTCCTAAGCAGAGTTGAACTAGATATGGCCCGTGTGTGTAGGAAGCACATTTCTTTGGTTCTGAGCATGCTCACTGTTCTGACCCTATAGGAAAAACAGTAGAATAGAAGAGTGCTCTTTTCTAAATAACACAGTGTGTTTCTTGTAAGGTGAGCTAGTGTTTGTTTCCCGTTCATAAACGGAGTTGAATCACATGCAGTTTCTGGTCCTACGAGCAAGAGATGTTTTCTGGTGAGAAAAGTCACTATTGTGTTCCCATAGCCATACACAGTGCAAATAGCACTTTCATCTGTTCCCAGCAATTACAGTGTATTGGACTGAAGAGAAGCTACTGTTCTTGTCAATTGTCTAAGCAGAGTTGAACTAGATATGGCCCGTGAGTGTAGGAAGCACAGTTCATTTGTTCTGAGCAAACTGACTGTTCTGGCCCTCTAGGAAACACAGTAGAGTAGAAGAGTGCTCTTTTCTCAAAGGCAAAGTGTGTTTCTTGTAAGGCGAGCTAGTGTTTTTTTTCCCATTCATAGACGGAGTTGAATAACATTCAACGTCTGGTCCTACGAGCAAGAGTTGTTTTCTAGAAGGAAAGTCACTAATGTGCTCCCCTTGCCTTACACAGTGCAAATAGCACTCGCGAATGTTCCCAGCAAGTACAGTGTATTGGGCTGAAGAGAAGTTACTGTTCCTGTCAGTTTCCTAAGCAGAGTTGAACTAGATATTGCCGTGTGTTTAGGAAGCATAGTTCTTTTGTTCTGAGCAAGCTTACTCTTCTGGCCCTAAAGGAAACAGAGTAGAAAAAAAGAGTGCTCTTTAATCAAATACAGAGTGTGTTTCTTGTAATGAGAGCTAGTTTTTGTTTCCCTTCATAAACGGAGTTGAATCACATGTAGTTTCTGCTCCTATAAGCAGGAGTTGTTTTCTGGTAAGGAAAGTCATTATTGCGCTCCCATTGCCATACTGTGAAAAGAGCACTTGCATCTGTTCCAGCAATTACAGTGTATTGGACTGAAGAGATGCTACAGTTCTTGTCATTTTCCTATATAGAGTTGTACTAGATATGGCCCGTGAGGGTAGGAAGCCCATTTCTTTTGTTCTGAGCAAGCTCACTCTTCTGGCTGCATAGGAAACACAGTAGAGTAGAAGAGTGCTCTTTTCTCAAAAGCAGAGTGTGTTTCTTGTAAGGCGAGCTAGTATTTGTTTCCCATTCATTAACGGAGTTGAATCACATGAAGTTTCTGATCCTATGAGCAAGAGTTGTTTTCTGGTAAGGAAAGTCACTATTGTACTCTCGTTGTCATACACAGTGCAAATAGCCCTCGTGTCTGTTCGCAGCATGTACAGTGTATTGCACTGAAGAGAAGCTACTGTTCTTTTCAGTTTCATAAGCAGAATTGAAACAGATATGGCCCGTGTGTGCAGGAAGCACAGTTTTTGTGTTCTGAGCAAGCTCACTCATCAGGCCTATATTTCTACCCAGTAGAGTAAAAGAGTGCTCTTATCTCAAAGGCAGAGTTTGTTTCTTGTAAGGCGAGCTAGTGTTTGTTTCCCATTCATAAGTGGAGTTGAGTCACATTCAGTTTCTGGTCCTACCACCAAGAGATGTTTTCTGGTAAGATAAGACACTATTGTGCTCCCATAACCATACACAGTGCAATTAGCACTCGTTTCTGTTCCCAGCAACTACAGTGTATTAGACTGAAGAGAAGCTACTGTTCTTGTCAGTTTCCTAAGCAGAGTTATACTAGATATGGCCTATGTGTGTAGGATGCACAGTTCTTTTGGTGTGAGCAAGCCTACTCTTCTGGCCCTATATTTAACTCAGTAGAGTAGAAGAGTGCTCTTTTCTCAAAAGCAGAGTGTGTTTCTTGTAAGGCGAGTTACTGTTTGTTTCCCATTCATAAACGGAGTTGAATCACATTTAGTATCTGGTCCTACGAGCAAGAGTTGTTTCCGCCGGGCGGTGGTGGCGCACGCCTTTAGTCCCAGCACTCGGGAGGCAGAGCCAGGCGGATCTCTGTGAGTTCGAGGCCAGCCTGGGCTACCGAGTGAGTTCCAGGACAGGCGCAAAGCTACAGAGAAACCCTGTCTCGAAAAAACCAAAAAAAAAAAAAAAAAAAAAGAGTTGTTTTCTGGGAAGGAAAGTCACTAATGCACTCCCCTTGCCTTACACAGTGCAAATAGCACGTGCGTCTGTTCCCAGCAAGTACAGTATATTTGACTGAAGCGAAGCTACAGTTCTTGTCAGTTTCCTAAGCAGAGTTGTCCTAGATATAGTCCATTTGTTTAGGAAGCACAGTTCATTTGTACTGAGCAATCTCACTGTTCTGGCTGTGTAGGAAAAACAGTAGAGTAGAAGAATGCTCTTTTTTCAAAAGCTAGGAGTTTTTGTCGTTAGGTAACCAGAGTTGAATTCCCCTTCTTAAACAGAGTTCTATCACATGCTGTCTCTCGTTCTATGAACAACAGTTCTTTTCACATACGGAAAGTCACTGTTGAACTACCTTTGAGATACACAGTGCAAAACGTACCAACGTCTGATCCGAGAAAATACAGTAAATTGCTGGAAGAGAAGCTACTGTTGTGTTCAGTTTCCTAACCAGAGTTCAACTAGATATGACCCTTGTGTATAGGAAGCACAGTTCGTAGGTTCTGAGCAATATCACTGTTTTAGCTGTACAGGATGCACAGTAGAGTAGAACAGTTCTCTTTTCTCAAAATCACAGTGTGGTTCTTGTTAGGCAATCCAGTGTTCAATTCCCCTTGGTAAAAGGAGTTGAATCACAAGCTGTCTCTTTTCCTAAGAGCAACAATATGTTTTGCATAATGAAATTCACTATTCGTCTCCCATTGTGAAACAAAGTGGAAACGGAACTAACCTCTGTTCCCAGGAAGCACAGTGCATTGGATGCAAGTGAAGCTACTGTTGTGCTGAGTTTCCTTTCCAGAGTTGAACTAGATATGGCCCGTGTGTGTAGGAAGCACAGTTCTTTTGTTCTGAGCAAACTCACTGTTCTGGCTGTACAGGAAACACAGTAGAGTAGAAGAGTGCTCTTTTCTCAAAATCAGAGTATGTTTCTCATTAAGCAACCAAGTTTTAAATCCCCCTTCACAAACGGAGTTGAATCACATGCTGTCTCTAGCCTATGAGCAACAGTTCTTTTCTGGTAAAGAAAGGCACTTTTGGATTCCTATTGAGATACACAGTGCAAATGGGACTCACATCTTTTCCTAGCAAGTACAGTGCATTGAATGGAAGAGAAGTTACTGTATTAATCAGTTTTCCAAGAAGAGTTGAACTATATTTGGCTCTTGTGTAGGAAGCACAGTTCTTTTGTTCTGCGAAAGCTCACTGTTCTGGCTGTATAAAAAATACAGTAGAGTAGAAGGGTGCTCTTTTCTCAAAAACAGAGTGTGTTTCTGGTCAGGCAACACAGTTTTAAATTCTGCATCATAAAAGGAGTTGAATTGCAAGCTGTCTCTTGTCCTAGTAGCAACAGATCTTTTTGGGTTAGGAAAGTCACTATCGGCCTCCCATTTTGATTCAAGGTAGAAATGGCACTTGCGTCCTTTCCCAGTAAGTACAGTGCAATGAATGGAAGAGAAGCTACTGTTGTGTTCAGTATCCTTAGGAGAGTTGAACTAGATATGGCTCTTGTGTAGGAAACACAATTCTTTTGTTCTGAGCAAGTTTACTGTTCTGGCTGTATAGGAAACACAGTAGAGTAGGACAGTGCTCTTTTCTCAAAAGCAGTGTGTGTTTCCCATTAGGCTACCCACTGTAGAATTCCCCCTCCTAAAAGGAGTTGAATCACATGCTGTCTCTGGTCTTATGAACAACACTACTTTTCAGGTAAGGAAAGTCACTATTGGGCACCAACTGCGATACAAGGTGGAAATGGCATTCATGTCTGTTCCCAGCAAGTTCAGTGCATTGGATGGAAGAGAAGCTACTATTGTGCTCAGTTTCCTATGGAAAGTTGAACTAGATATGGCCCGTGTGTGGGGGAAGCATAATTCTTTTGTTCTGAGCAAGCTCACAGTTCTTCCTCTATAGGAAACACAATAAAGTGAAAGAGTGCTCTTTTCTCAAAAAGAGCGTGTGTTTCTCATAAGGCAATTCAGTATTGGATCCTCTTCATAAATGGAGTTCAGTCACATGCTGCCTCTTGTTCTATGAGCAACAGGTCCTTTTGGGTAAGGAAATTCACTATTGAGCTTCCATTGAGATACACAGTAGAAAAGGCACTGGCATATGTTCCCAGCAAGTACAGTGCATTACATGGAAGAGAAGCTACTTTTGGCTCAGTTTCCTAAGCAGAGTTGAACTAGATATGAACTAGATATGTGTTTAGGAAGCACAGTTGTTTTGTTCTGAGCAAGCTCACTGTTCTGGCTGTATAGGAAACACCGTTGATAATACAAAGCTCTTTTCTCAAAGCAGAGTGTGATTCTCCTTGGGCAAGCCAGTGTTGAATTCCTCACCAAAACAGAGTTGAATCACGTGCTGTTCCTTGTCCTATGAGCAACAGTTCTTTGAGGGTAAAGAAAGTCATTATTGGACTTCCATTGAGATACAAGGAGGATATGGCACTCACATATGATTCCAGCCAGTACAGTGCATAGGATAGAAGATAAGCTACTGTTTTGTTCATTTTCCAAAGAAGAGTTAAACTATATATGGTGCGTTAAACTAGGAAGCACAGTTCTTTGTTCAGAGCAAGATCACTGTACTGGTAAGATATGAAACATGGAAGAATAGAATAGTGTTTTTTTCTCAAAAGCAGAGTGTGTTGCTCATAAGACAACCCAGTATTGAATTCATGGTCATAAACCAAGTTGAATCACATGCTGTGTCTTGTCCTACTAGCAACAATACTTTTCGAGTAAGGAAAGTCAGTATTGGGATCCCATTGATATACAATGGAAATGGCACTTTTTTCTGTTCCAAGAAAGAATAACTCATTTGATGGAAGAGAACCTAATGTTGGACTGAGTTTCCTAAGCAGAGTCCAACTTTACGTGACTTGTATGTGTAGGAAGCACAGTTCTTTTGTACTGAGCAAGCTCCCTGATCTGTCAGTAGAGGAAACACAGTAGAATAGAAGAGTGGTTTTTTCACAAAATCAAAGTGTGTTTCTCTTTAGTCAACCCATTCTTGAATTCCCCGTCATAAACAGAATTGAATCCCATGCTGTCTTTTGTCCTATGAGCAACAGAACTTTTCAGGTAAGGAAAGTCACTATTGAGCTCCCATTGAGATAAACAGTGAAAAGGGCACTGGCGTCTGTTCTGAGAAAGTACAGTGGCTTGGTTAAAGAGACGCTACTGTTGTGCCCAGTTTCCTAAGCAGAGTTAAAGTAGATATAACTGTTTTGGGTAGCACAGTTCTTTTATTCTGAGCAAGCTCACTATTCTGGCTCTGTAGGAAACACAGCAGAGTATAAGAGTGCTCTTTTCTGAAGACCAGAGTGTGTTTTTTGTTAGGCAACCCAGTGTTGAATTCCCCTTTATAAAAGGAGTTGAATCACATGTTATCTATTGTCCTAAGAGCAAAAGTTCTTTTCTGGTAAGAAAAGTCACTATTGGGCTCCCATTGAGATGCACAGTGCAAATAGCACCCTCGTCTCTTTCCAGCCAGTACAGTGCATTGGATGGAAGAGAAGGTATTGTTTTTGTCTCAGTTTCATAAGCAAGTTTGAACTAGATAAGGCCCGTGTGTGTAGGAAGCACAGTTCTTTTGTTCTGAGCAAGCCCCTTGCTCTGGTTGTATAGGAAACACTGTAGAGTAAAAGAGTGCTCTTTTCTCACAAGCAGAGTCAGTTTCACATTAGGCAAAGCAGTGTTGAATTCCCTTTCACATATGAAGTTGAATCATAGGCTGTCTCTTGTCCTATGAGCAACAGATTTTTTTCGAGTAAGGAAAGTCACTATTGGGCTTCTTTTTAGGTACACAGTGGAAATCACATTTGCATATGTTTCCAGCATATACAGTACATGGATGAAAGAGAATCTACTGTTTTGCTCAGTTTCCTAAGTAGAGTTGAAATAGATATGGCCTGAACGTGTAGTAAGCATAGTTATTTTGTTCTGAACAAGTTCATTGTTCAGCCTGTAAAAGAAAAAAACAGAAGAGAAGAAGAGTGCTTGTTTTTTCAAAAGCAGACTATGTTTCTTGTTAGGCAAGCAAGTGTTGAATTCTCCTTCAAAAAGGGAGTTGAATCACATGCTATCTCTTGTCCTATGAGCAACAGTTCTTTTCAGGTTAGGAAAGTCACTATTGGACTCTACTTGAAAACACAGTAGTAATGGCATACCGCCTGTTTCCAGCAATTAGAGTGCATTGGATGGAAAAGAAGGTAGTGTTGTGCTCAATTTCCTAAGCAGAGAAGAACAAGATATGGCGTACATTTGTAGTAAGCACAGATCTTTTGTTCTCAGAAATTTAACTGTTCTGGTTTAATAGGAAACACAGTAATGGAGAATAGTGATCTTCTCTAAAAATCAGAGTGTGTTTCTCATTTGGAAACCCTGTGTAGAATTCCATTTCATAAACGATGTTGAATCACATGCTATCTCTTGTCCTCCCTGCAAAAGTTTTATTCAGGTAAGGAAAGTAACTATTGAGCTCCCATTGGGATACACAGTGAAATGGCACTCACGTCTGCTCCCAGCAAGCACAGTGCATTGAATGCAAGAGAAGCTACTATTGTGCTCAGTTTCCTAAGCAGAGTTGAAGTAGATATGGCCCATGTGTATAGGAAGCACAATTCTTTTGCTCAGAGCAAGCTCACTGTTCTGGCTCTATAGTAAACACAGTAGAGTAAAAGAGTGCTCTTTTCTCAAAAGAGAGTATGTTTCTTGTAAGGTAACCCAGTATTGAATTCCCTTTCATAAAAGAGTTTAGTCACATGCTGTATCTTCTCCTATGAGCAACAGTTCTTTTTGGGTAAGGAAAGACAATTAGGCTTCCATTGAGATACACAGTGGATATGACACTAACATATGTTCCCAGCAAGTACAGTGCATTGCATGGAAGAGAAGCTACTTTTGGCTCAATTTCCTAAGCACAATTGAACTAGATATGGCCAAAGTGTTTAGCAAGCACAGTTCTTCTGTTCTAGGCTAGCTCACTGTTCTGGCTGTATAGGAAACACAGTTGATAGTACAAAGCAGATTGTGATTCTCCTTAGGCAAACCAGTGTTAAATTCCTCATCAAAAACCGAGTTGAATCACATGCTGTTCCTTGTCCTATGAGCAACAGTTATTTTCATTGAAAGAAAGTCACTATTGGTCTCCCATTGAGATACAAAGAGGATATGGCACTCGCGTCTGTTCCCAGCAAGTACACAGCATTGGATGGAAGAGAAACTACTGTTTTGCTCACTTTCATAAGCAGAGTTGAACTATATGTGGCACGTGAAAGTAGGAAGCACAGTTCTTTTGTTCAGAGCAAGCACACTGTTTTGGTTAAATAGGAAATACAGAAGAGTAGAAGAGTGCTTTTTTCACAGAACCGAGTATGTTGCTAATAAGGCAACCCAGTATAGAATTCACCTTCATAAACGGAGTTGAATCACATGCTGTACATTCTCCTACCAGCAACATTTCTTTTCGGGTAAGGAAAGTCAGTATTGGGATTCCATTGATATACACAATGGAAATGGCACTTGTGTCTGTTCCCAGAAAGAACAGTGCATTGGATGGAAGAGAATCTACTGTTGTGCTGAGTTTCCTAAGCAGAGTTGAACTTTATATGCCTCGTATGTGTAGGAAGCACAGTTCTTTTGTTCTGAGAAAGCTCACTGTCCTGGCTGTATAGGAAACACAGTAGAGCAGAAGAGTGCTCTTTTCTCAAAATCAGAATAAGTTCCTCATTAGGCAACCCAGTGTTTAATTCCCCTTCATAAACATAACTGAATCACATGCTGTCTCTTGTTCTAAGAGTAACAATATTTTCGGGTAAGGAAAGACACTCTTTGGCACCTGTTGACATATACAGTGGAAATGGCACTGGAATCTTCTCCCAGAAATTGCAGTGTATTGGATGGAAGAGAGGATATGGTTGTGCCCAGTTTCTTAACAAGAGTTGAAATAGATATGGCTCATTTGATTAGGAAGCACAGTTCTTTTGTTCTGAGCAAGCTCACAAACCAGCTGTATAGGAAACACAGTAGTGAAGGAGAGTGCTCTTTTCTCCAAAGCAGAGTGTGTTTCTCAATATGCTACACAGTGTTGATTTCCCTTTCATAATTGGAGTTGAATCACATGCTGTCTTTTGTCCTATGAGTAACAGTTCTTTTCGGGTAAGAAATGTCACTATTGGACTCCCATTGAGGTACACAGGATAATGGCACTTACATCTGTCCCCAGCAAGTACAGTACATTGGATGGCAGAGAAGCTACTGTTGTGCACAGTTTCTGAAACAGAGTTGAACAAGATATGGCCCATGTTTGTAGGAAGCACAGTTCTTTTGTTCTGAGCAAGCTCACTGTTCTGGCTCTATAGGAAACACATTAGAGTAGAAGAGTGCTCTTTTCAAAAGCAGAGTGTGTTTCCCATTAGGCACACCAATGTTTAATTACCCATTGTAAACGAAGATGAGTCACATGCTGTCTTTTGTCCTATGAGTAACAGCACTTTTTTTGTAAGGAAATTAACTCTGGGTTCCCATTGAGATACACAGTGGAAGTGGATCTCGCCTCTGTTCCCAGGAAGTACAGTGCGTTAGATGGAAGAGAAGATACTGTTGTCCTCAGTTTCCTAAGCAGAGTTGAAATATATATGGCCCATGCATTTAGGAAACACATTTCCTTTGTTCTGAGTAAACTCAATGTTCTGGTTGTATAGGAAACACAGTGAAGTAAAGAGTGCTCTTTTCTCAGAAGCAGAGTGTGTTTCTCGTTAGGCAAAACAGTGTTCAATTTCCTTTCATAAATAGAGTTGAATCACATGCTGTATCTTCTTCTATGAACAACAGTTCTTTTCGGGTAAGGAAAGTCAACATTGGGCTCCCTTTGAGATACACAGTGGAAAAGACACTCGCGTCTCTACCCAGCTAGTACAGTGCATTGGATGGAAGAGAAGCTAGTGTTGTGCTGAGTTTCCCTAGTAGAATTGATCTAGACATAGCCGTGTTTTAGGAGAAACAGGTCTTTTGTTCTGAGCAAGCTCAATGTTCTGGCCCTATAGGAAACACAGTAGAGTAGAAGAGTGGTCTTTTTTCAAAATTGGAATGTGTTTCTCGTTAGGGAATTGAGTATTGAATATTCCCCATTAGGAATGGAGTTGAACCACACCCTTTCTCCTGTTCTACGAACAACAGTTCTTTTCTGGTAAAGAAAGTCACTATTTGGATCCCATTGAGATACACAGTGCAAATGGCACTCGCATCTGATCCCAGCAAGTACAGTGCATTGATTGTAAGAGAAGCTGCTGTTTTGTGCACTTTCCTAAGTGTTAGACAAACAAGTGTTGACTTCCCCTTCATAAATGGAGTTTAATTAATGCTGTCTCTTGTCCCATTAGCAACTTTTTCTTTGGGTGAGGAAAGTCATTATTGGGCTCCCATTGTGAAACAAAGTGGAAAGGGCTCTCACATCTGTTCCCAGCAATTAGAGTACAATGGATGGAAGTGAAGATACTGTTGTCCTCAGTCAGCTAAGCAGAGTTGAACTAGATATAGCACATGTGTAGTAAGGCCAGTTCTTTTTTCTAATAAAGCTCACTGTTCCCACTGTGTCAGAATCAAAGTGGAGTAGAAGAGTGCTCTTTTCTGAAAAGCAGAGTGTATTTCTCCTAAGGCAACCCAGTGTTGAATTCCGACTCATAAACTGAGTTGAATCACATCCTGTCTCTTTCCTAAGAGCAACAGTTTTTTTGGGGTAAGGAAATTCAATCCCATTGAGATACAAAATGCTAATGGCACTCGTGTCTGTTCCCAGCAAGTACAGTGCATTAGATGGAAGAGAAATTTCTGTTTTGCTCAGTTTCCTAAGTGGAGTTGAATTAGATATGGCTCATGTGTTTACGAAGCACAGTTCTTTTGTTCTGAGTAAGCTCACTGTTCTGGCTGTATAGGAAACACACTAGATTAGAGTGTTCTTTTCTCACATTCAGAATGTGTTTCGCATTAGGTAACCTAGTGATCAGTTCCCATTCAAAAATGAAGTGAAATTACAAGCCGTCTTCTGTCCCTGTGCAACAGTTCTTTTAGGGTAAGGAAAGTCACTATTGGGCTCCCATTGAGATAAACATTAGAAATGGCACTTGAGTCTGTTCCTGGCAAGTACAGTGCATTGGATGGAGGAGAAACTACTTTCTCTCAGTTTCCTAAGTGGAGTTGAACTAGATATGGCCCGTCTGTGTCTGAAGCACAGCTCTTTTGTTATGAGTAAGTTCACTGTTCTGGCTGTAGAGGAATCACACCAGATTATAGATTTAGGAAATTTTTATGTACCACATCCAATGGCTGTTGTACAAAATATTGGCACAAAGTTGGGCTATTCAACATTCCCTGTGGGAGAACCCTCCATTGAAATCTTTTAACTGGTTGAGAATTATTATAAGTAGGCACTGTGAAAGCAAATCTTTCTCTGTCTTTTCCTTGTAAGGGTATTGAAAAGTAACAGTCTTTTAAATCAATAACTATGACAGGCCATCCTTTTGGTAACAGAGTAGGCAAAGGAATTCCAGATTGTAAAGAGCCCATTGGCTGAATTACTTTGTTAATTGCTCTAAGGTCTGTTACCATTCTCCATTTACCAGATTTCTTTTTAATAACAAATACAGGAGAATTCCAAGGGCTGGTTGATTCTTCAATATGATGAGCATTTAACTGTTCTTGTACTAGCTCTTCTAAAGCCTCGAGTTTCTCTGTTGTTAAAGGCCATTGCTGAACCCATACAGGCTTGTCTGTTGACCATTTTAAAGGTAGAGCTGTTGTTGTTTTTGGAAAATTATCAGTTCTTGTGCCCTGTTCTTGTATGACATGGATGGCTGGTGAGCACTCATTAGAATAATATCTTTTAATATTTCTCTCAGAAACATGTACTAATTTATGATTTGTTTCTGAGATTGGAGGGATATTAATCTGAGTATTCCATTATTGTAACAAGTCTCGACCCCACAGGTTCATAGCTATGTTAGCCATATATGGTTTTAATTTTCCTTTCTGTCCTTCTGGACCTATACATTCAAGCCATCTTGCACTTTGTTTCACTCGAGATAATGTCCCAATTCCTAACAGTTGTACGTTTACCTCTTGAAGAGGCCAAGATGGATGCCAAAGTTCTGGTGCAATTATGGTAATGTCTGCACCTGTGTCTACCAGACCAGACAACAAAACATCATTTATCTTTATTGTTAGTTTTGGTCTTTATTCATTAATAGAAGTTTGCCAAAAAATTTTCTTTATGTTTTTTCCTGAATTTCCTATTTTCTCTGTTTCATCTTCTCAACCAACATGATTTATTCCAATAGACATTTGGTTATTTAGTTGCTTTGAGTAAGGGTTTCCTCTACAACTGCAGGAAAGGTTTGAACTAGATTTACAGTGGGGGCCTGCCTGAGGCCCCTCTGGGAGTTTCTCGAAGCTCCAGGCAGAGGATTACCCTGTCTGTCCCTTGTTGATCTACATTTGTTGGTCCAGTGTTTTCCCTTACCACACCTTCTGCATACTCCAGAAGGAAGGGGCATTCTGTTGCCAGTGTTCCTTGAAGAAACATTATTTCTAGAAATGACCTGTTTACAATCACTTTTCAAAAGTCCTTGCTTTCCACATCCAAAACATCTAACATTTCTCAAACCTTTTGAAATTGCTTTTCCTACCCACATATCATCATGGTCATAAGCCTCAACATTAACTGTGTCTCTAATCCAATCTTCCAAAGGTGCAGATCTTGCCTTTAATGGCCTGATTATTCTTTTGCATGCTGCATTTGCATTCTCAAAGGCCAAAGATTCAATTATTATCTGACTAGCCTCTGAATTCGGGACCATTTTTTGTACTGTTGAAGTCAATCTGTGTAAGAAATCTGTGAAAGATTCTTTTGGGCCCTGTATAACCTTTGTAAATGACTCAGTTTTTTTCCTGGTTCTTCAACTCTGTCCCATGCATTCAAAGCTGCCGTTCGACACAGAACTAGGGCTTGGACATCATATGAACATTGTGTTTGTACTGAAGCATATTGGCCTTCTCCAATAAGCTGATCCTGGAAGACTTGTATTCTGCTATCCCTCCATTGTTTTTCTATATTTTTAGCCTCATTATTGAACCACATTTTCCACTGGAGATTTTGTCCGGATTCAAGAACAGCCTGTGCAAATCTCACCAGCCCTTTGGTAGAATCCTATTACAAGTTGACCAGGTGTTTAACATTTGCTTTACATATGGGGAGTGCATGCCATAAGATGCTATTGCCTCCTTAAATTTTCTTAAGTCTAACATTTTAACTGGAACCCAATTATTTTGTTCATTCTCTTCATCAGGTAGCTGCTGTATGGCTACTGGATAAATTAAGGGTGATTGTGTGAAAACTGGCTTTCTTTCTATAACCTTATGATCCAATTTTGAAACAACTTCACTATTTATTTCTTCTGTCTGAATTTGAATTTCTCTATAATTCATTTTTACTGGTTTAACAGGTTTTTGTAAGACTGTTATCCTGGCCCTTAAATTGACTATCTTTTTAAATAGTAAAATGAGGATAAGAAAAGTAATAAACTGAATAATTTGATCAATATTAATCTTGTCATATAGTTATTCCATTGTCAGAGTGCCTAAAATTTCAAACAAAGCCCAATTTTCTTCCAATGTACACATAAAGCCCATTTTTTAATGTAGAAAAAAATTCTCTTTTAAATAGATATGTTAATTGACTTACTATGTCTGTGTAGAACAGTAGAATCCCAGGGAATTTCAAAACAGCCACCTGGTGTTCCAGGTGTGAATCGAGAGAGAGAGAGAGAGAGAGAGAGAGAGAGAGAGAGAGAGAGAGAGAAGCGTAGCTGCTTGAGCCGAGTCAAGCTTTGCCTTTACAGGCAGGGGCCCTGTTCGGCAGGGCAGGCCTGAGTTGTTTGTAGCAGTTGCAAGCAGCTCCAGCTTCGGGTCAGCCAGGCCTGGGCCCGAGCTAGGCAGCCGGCTGCCCAGGCTGGAAACCGGACCTGCCGCCAAGCCAAGTCAAGCGGTTTTTAATGGATTCTTGTCACGTTGGGCACCAAATGTAGATGCAAACAAACTTCTTATTAAATAAGAAACACAAAACCAATGCAAAGAAGAAAGCCAAGAGGTCAGACCTAAGAGCTAAAACCTTACCCTTCCTCCTGCAGTGGTCCTACCTCTCCAAACCAGAGCTACCCCTGTGTTAAAGTCTTTATATAGAGTTCCTGTTCTGTCTTCTCATTGGTTGTAAACCCAACCACATGACCGCCTCATCACTGCCTGTCTGTATAGGCCTCCAGGTTTTCCATGACTGGTATTGAGATTAAAGGCATGTGTATCCAATAATAGCTGTATCCCTGAACACACAGAAACTTACCCAGCTCTGCCTACCAAGTGCTGGGATTAAAAGCGTATGCCACCACTGCCCTGCTTTCCTATGGCTTGTTAATAGCTCTGACCCCCAGGCAACTTTATTTATTAACATACAAATAACATTTTAATACAAATAAAATAACACAATAATCCATGGTTCATTTCCTGTTCAAAAATGGAGTTGTATTACATGCTCTCTCTTTTCCTATGAGCAACAGTTCTCTTCAGGTAAGGGAAGTCACTACTGGCCATCCATTGTGATACAAGGTGTAAATGGCACTTGCTTCTGTTCCCAGCAAGTACAGTACATTGGATGGAAGAAAAGTGACTGTGGTGTTGAATTTCCTAAGCAGAGTTGAACTAGATATGTCCCGTGTGGAGGAAACAAAGTTCTTTTGCTCTGAGCAAACTCAATATTCTGGATCTAGAGGAAACAAGGAGAACAGAAGGGTGCTCCATTCTCAAAAGGAGAGTGTGTTTGTTGTAAGGCAAGCTAGTATTCAAAACCCCTTGATATATGGGGTTGAATCAAATGCAGTTTCTTTTCCTATGAACAACAGTTCTATTCTGGTAAGGAAAGTCACTATTGGGATCCCATTGAGAAACACAGTGAAAATAGGATTCCCGTCTGTTCCCAGCAAGGACAGTATTGTATGGAAGAGAAGTTATTGTTGTTGTTAGTGTCCTAAGCAGAGTTGAAAACTTATGGCCTGTGTGTATAGGAAGCACAGTTCTTATGTTCTATGGTAGCTCACTGTTCAGGCTATATAGAAAAATCAGTAGAGTAGAAGAGTGCTCCTTTCTCAAAAGCAGAGTGTGTTTCTTGTAAGATAAGTTAATGTTCAACTCGCATCCATAAATAGAGCTGAATCATGTGCAGTTTTTTTTTTTTGCGCTGCAAGCAACTGTTCTTTTCTGGTAAGGAAAGTCATTATTTGGCTCCTATTGAGATACACAGTACAAATAGCAAGCGTGACTTTCCCCACCAAGTACAATGTATTACATGGAAGAGAAGCTACTGTTCTTGTCAGTTTTGAAACCACAGTTGAACTAGATATGCCCCGTGTGTGAAGGAAACAGAGTTCTTACGTTCTGAGCAAGCGCACTGTTCTGGCTGTATAGGAAACACAGTAGAGGAGAAAAGTGCTCCTTTCTCAAAAGCAGAATGAGTTTCCTATAAGATAAGCTAGTGTTCAATTCACATTCAAAACGGAGTTGAACTACATGTAGTTTCTTGTCCTATGAGTAGCAGTTCTTCTCTGGTAAGGAAAGTCATTATTAGGCTCCCATTGACACACAGAACAAATAACACTCTTGTCTGTTCCCAGCAAGTACAGTGTATTGGGCAAAAGAGAAAATACTGTTCTTGTCACTTTCTTAAGCAGAGTTGAACTAGATATGGTGCTTGTGTGGGAAGCACAGTTGTTTTGTACTAAGCAAGCTCACTGTTCTGGCTGTATAGGAAACACAGAAGAATAGGAGTGTGCTCCTTTCTCAAAAGAAGAGCGTTAATTTTAAAGAGACACAGTGTTCAATTCCCCTTCATAAATGGGGTTGAATCGCAGGCAGTTTCCTGTCCAATGAACAACAGTTCTTTTCTTGTAAGGAATGTCATTATTAGGCTTCCATTGTGATACACAGTGCAAATAGCACTCGCGTCACTTCCCAGCAAGTATAGTGTATTGGATGGAAGAGAAGCTACTGTTCTTGTCAGTTTCCTAAGTAGAGTTGAACTAGATTTGGCCCTTGATTTTCTGAGCAAGCTCACTGTTCTGGCTGTATAGGAAACATAGCAGAGTAGAACAATGCTCTTTTCTCAAAAACAGAGTGTGTTTCTTGTAAGTCAAGCAAGTGTTGAATTCCCCCTCATAAACCGAGTTGAATCACATGGAGTTCCTTGTCCTATGAGCAAGAGTTCTTTTCTGTTAAGGAAAGTTATCACTATTGCGCTCCCATTGCCACACACAGTGCAAATAGCACTTGCCTCTGTTCCCAGCAAGTACAATGTATGAGATGCAAGAAAAGTGACTGTTCTTGTCAGGTTCCAAAGCAGAGTTGAACTAGATATGGCCCGAGTGTGTAGGAAGAACAGTTCTTTTGTTCTGAGCAAGCTCACTGTTCTGGCTCTACAGGAAACACATTAGAGAAGGGGAGTGCTCCTTTTTAAAAAGCAGAATGTGTGTCTTGTAAGGCGAGCTAATTTTGGTTTACCCTTGATAAATGCAGTTGAATCACATGCAGTTTCTGATCCTGGGAGCAAGTGTTCTTTTCTGGTACGGAAAGTCACTATTGCTCTCCCATTGCCATACACAGTGCAAACAGCACTGGCATCTATTCCCAGCAACTACAGTGTATGGGACAGAAGAGAAGCTACTGTTCTTTTCAGTTTCCTAAGCAGAGTTGGACTAGTTATGGCCCGAGTGTGTAGGAAGCACAATTTTTTTTGTTCTGAGCAAGCTCACTGTTCTGACTCTATAGGAAACACAGTAGAGTAAGGGAGTGTTCCTTTCTCAAAAACAGAATGTGTTTCTTGTAAGGGAGCTAGTGCCGGTTTCCCCTTCATAAATGGATTTGAATCATGTGCATGTTCTGGTCCCTCGAGCAAGAGTTTTATTCTGGTAAATAAAGTCACTATAGTGCTCCCATTGCCATACACAATGCAAATAGAACATGCGTCTGTTCCCAGCAAGTGCAGGGTATGGGACGCAAAAGAAGCTAAAGTTTTTGTCAGTTTCCTAAGGAGAGTTGAACGAGATATGGCCCCAGTTTGCAGGAAGCACACTTTTTTGTTCTGAGCAAACTCAGTTTTCTGGCTCTGTAGTTAACATGGTAGAGTAAGGGTGTGTTCCTTTTTCAAAAGTGGAGTGTGTTTTTTGTAAGGCGAGCTAGTGTTGGTTTCCCCTTCATAAATGCAGTAGAATCACATGCAGTTTCTGGTCCTACAAGCAAGAGTTCTTTTCTGGTAAGGAAAGTCACCTTTGTGCTCCCTATGCCCTACACCGTTCAAATAGTACTTGCATCTGTTCTCAGCAAGTACAGTGTATGGGACTGAAGAGAAGCTACTGTTCTTTTCAGTTTCCTAATCAGAGTTGAACTAGATATGGCCCTTGTGTAGGAAGCACAGTTCTTTTGTTCTGAGCAAGCTCACTGTTCTGGCTCTATAGGAAACACTGTAGTGTAAAGCAGTGCTCCTTTCTCAAAAGCTCATTGTGTTTCATGTAAAGCGAGCTAGCATTTGTTTCCCAGTCCTAAACGGAGTTGAATCACATGCAGTTTCTGGTCCTACGAGCAAGAGTTGTTTCCCGCTAAGAAGAGTCACTATTGCGCTCCCATTGCCATACACAGTGCAAATAGCACTCGCGTCTGTTCCCAGCAAGTACAGTGTATTGGACTGAAGAGAAGCTACTGTTCTTGTCAGTTTCCTAAGCAGAGTTGAACTAGATATGGCCCATGTGTGTAGGAAGCACAGTTCTTTTGTTCTGAGGAAACTCACTATTCTGGCTCTGTAAGAAACACATTAGAGTAAGGGAGTGTTCCTTTCTCCAAACAGAGTGTGTTTATTCTAAGGTGAGCTAGTCTTGGTTTACCCGTCATAAATGGAGTTGATTCACATGCAGTTTCTGGTCCTACGAGCAAGAGTTGTTTTCTGCTAAGAAGAGTCACTATTGCACTCCCATTGCCATACACAGTGCAAATAGCACTGGCGTTTCTTCCCAGCAACTACAGTGTATGGAATTGAAGAGAAGCTATTGTTCTTTTCAATTTTCTTAGCAGAGTTGAACTAGATATGGCCTGTGTGTGGAAAAAGCACAGTTCTTTTGTTTTGAGCAAGCTCATTTTTCTGGCTCTATAGGAAACACATTAGAGTAGGGCAGTGCTCCTTTCTCAAAAGCAGAGTGTGTTTCTTGTAAGATGATTTAGTGTTAGTTTCCACTTCAATAATGGATTTGAATCACTTGGAGTTTCTGGTCCTATGAGCAAGTATTCTTTTCTGGTAATGATAGTCACCATGGCGCTCCCATTGCCATACACAGTGTAAATATCCCTCGCATCTATTCTGAGCAAGTACAGTGTATGGGATACAAGAGAAGCTACGGTTCTTGTCAGTTTCCTAAGCAAAGTTCAACGAGATATGGCCCAAGTGTGTAAGAAGCACATTTCTTTTGTTTTGAGCAAGCACACTGTTCTGGCTGAATTGAAAACACAGAAGAGATGGGGAATGTTCCTTTTTAAAAAGCAGAACATGTTTCTTGTAAGGTGAGCTAATTTTGGTTTCCCCTTGATAAATGGAGTTGAATCACATGCAGTTTCTGGTCCTGGGAGCAAGTGTTCTCTTCTGGTAAGGAAGGTCACTATTGTGATCCCATTGCGTCTGTTCCCAGATACTACAGTATGAGATGCAAGAGAAGTGACTGTTCTTGTCAGTTTCCTAGCAGAGTTGAACTAGATATGAATCGAGTGTGTAGGAAGCACAATTCTTTTGTTCTGACCAAGCTTCTCTTCTGGCTCTATTGGAATCACATTAGAGTAGAGGAGTGCTCCTTTTTCAAAAGCAGAATGTGTTTCTTGTAACGCGATCTAATTTTGGTTTCCCCTTGATAAACAGAGTTGAATCACTCACAGTTTTTGGTCCTACAAGCAAGAGTTCTTTTCTGGTAAGGAAAGCCACTATGGCGCTCCCATTGCCATACACAGTGCAAACAGCACTGGTGTCTCTTCCCAGCAACTACAGTGTATGGGATAGAAGAGAAGCTATTGTTTCTTTTAATTTCCTAAGCAGAGTGGAACTAGATAAGGCCCATGTGTTCAGGAAGCAAAGTTCTTTTTTCTGAGCAAGCTCACTGTTCTGGCTCTATAGTAAACACAGTAGAGTAGGAGAGTGTTCCTATATCAAAGGCAGAGTGTGTTTCCTGTAAGGCAAGCTAGTGTTGGTTTCCCCTTCATAAATGGAGTTGAATCAAATGCAGTTTCTTGTCCTACGAGCAAGAGTTCTTTTCTGGTAAAGAAAGTCAGTATAGTGCTCCCATTTCCATACACATTGCAGATAGTACACATGTCAGTTCCCAGTAAGTACAGTGTATGGGACAAGAGAGAAGCTAGTGTTGTGAGAGTTTCCTAAGAGAGTTGTACTAGATATGGCCCATGTGTAGGAAGCACAGTTCTTTTGTTCTGAGCAAGCTCACTGTTCTGGCTCTAAATGAAACACTGTAGAGTAGGGGAGTGCGCTTTTCTAAAAAGCTATTGTGTTTCTTGTAAGGCAAGCAAGAATTGGTTTGTCCTTCATAAACAGAGTTGAATCACATGCAGTTTCTGCTCCAATGAGCAAGAGATCTTTCTAATAAGGAAAGTCACTATTGTGTTCCCATGGCCATTCACAATACAAATAACTCTCGCATTTGTAAATGCAAGTACAGTGTATGAGATGCAAGAGAAGTGACCGTTCTTGTCAGTTTCCTAAGCAGAGTTGAACTAGATATGGCCTGTGTGTGCAGGAAGCACAGTTCTTTTGTTTTGAGGAAGCTCACTGTTTTGGCTCTATAGGAAACACAGTAGAGAAGGGCAGTGCTCCTTTCTCAAAAGCAGAGTGTGTTTCTTGTAAGACGAGCTGGTGTTAGTTTCCACATCATAAATGGAGTTGAATCACATGTAGTTTCTGGTCCTATGAGCAAGAGTTTTTTTCTGATAAGGAAAGTCACTATTGTGCTCCCTTTACCATACACAGTGCAAATGGCCCTCACATCTGTTCCCAGAAAGTACAGTGTATGGGAGACAAGAGAAGCTACAGTTTTTGTGAATGTCCTAAGCAGAGTTGAACGAGATATGGAACAAGGGTGTAGGAAGCACAATTCTTATGTTCTGAGCAAGCTCACTGTTCTGGCTCTGTAGGAAACACAGTAGAATAAGGGAGTGTTCCTTTATCAAAAGCAGAGTGTGTTTCTTGTAAAGCGAGATAATGTTGGTTTCCCCATCATAAATGAAGTTGAATCACATGCAGTTTCTGGTCCTAACAGGAAGAATTCTTTTCTGGTAAGGAAAGTCACTATTGTGCTCCCATTGCCATGCACAGTGCAAATAGCACTCGCTTTTGTTCCCAACAAGTATAGTGTATGGGACTGAGGAGAAAATACT
Source organism: Peromyscus eremicus (assembly GCF_949786415.1). Classification (NCBI taxonomy): domain Eukaryota; kingdom Metazoa; phylum Chordata; class Mammalia; order Rodentia; family Cricetidae; genus Peromyscus; species Peromyscus eremicus. The sequence continues at coordinate 26,834 of NW_026734940.1, read as the reverse complement.
GTTCTTGTCAGTTACCTAAGCAGAATTGAAGTAGATATGACCCGTGTGTGTAGAAAGCACAGTTCTTTTGTTCTGAGCAAGCTCACTATTCTGGCTCTATAGGAAACATAGTAGAGTAAGGGAGTGTTCCTTTCTCAAAAGCAGAGTGTGTTTCGTATAAGCCGAGTTAGTGTTGGTTTCCCCTTCTTAAATGGAGTTGAATCACATGCAATTTCTGGTCCTATAAGTAAGAGTTCTTTTCTGTATTGAAAGTCACTATGGCGTCCACATTGCCATACAGAGTGTAAATAGCCCTCGCGTCTGTTCCCAGCAAGTACAGTGTATGGGAAGGATGTGAAGCTATTGTATTGTCAGTTTTCTAAGCAGAGTTGAACTAGATATGGCCTGTGTGTAGAAAGCACAGTTCTTTTGTCTGAGCAAACTCAAAGTTCTGGCTCTATAGGAAACACAGTAGAGTAGGACAGTGCTCCTTTCTCAAAAGCAGAGTGTTTTTTTTGCAAGGAGAGCTAGTGTTAGTTTCCCCATCAATGGAGTTGAATCACATGCAGTTTCTGGTCCTATTAGCGACAGTTATTTTCTGGTAAGGAAAGTCACTATAGCGCTCCCATTGACATACACAGTGCAAATAGCCCTCGCTTCTGTTCCCTGCAAATACAGTGTATGGGGTGCAAGAGAAGCTACAGTTCATGTCAGTTTCCTAAGTGAGTTTAAATAGATAAGGCCCGTGTGTGTAGGTATCACACTTCTTTTGTTCTGAGGAAGCTCAATGTTCTGGCACTATAGGAAACACAGTAGAGTAAGGCAGTGCTCCTTTCTCAAAAGCAGAGTGTTTTTCTGCAAGGCAAGCTATTGTTAGTTTCCACATCATAAATGGAGTTGAATAACATGTAGTTTATGGTCTTACGAGCAAGAGTTCTTTTCTGCTATGGAAAGTCACTATTGTGCTCTCATTCCCATACAGAGTGCAAATAGCACTCATGTCTGTTTCCAGCAAGTACAGTGTATGAGACAGAAGAGATGCTACTGTTCTTGACAGTTTCCTAAGCAGAGTTGAATTAGATATGGCCGGTGTGTGAAGGAAGCACAGTTCTTTTGTTCTGCGCAATCTCACTATTCTGGCTCTATAGGAAAAACAGGAGAGTAGGGCAGTGCTCCTTTCTCAAAAGCAAAGTGTATTTTTTGTAAAGCAAGCTAGTGTTAGTTTCTGCTTCATAAATCGAGTAGAATTACATGCAGTTTCTGGTCCTATGAGCAAGAGTTCTTTTTCGGTAAGGAAAGTCTCTATGTGCTTACATAGCCATACACAGTTCAAATAGCATTTGCTTCTATTTCCAGCAAGTACACTGTATGAGACGCAAGAGTAGATACAGTTCATGTCAGTTTCCTTAGCAGGGTTAAACTAGATATGGCCTGAATGTGTAGGAAGCACAATTCTTTTGTTCTGAGCAAGCTCACTGTTCGGGCTCTATAAGAAACACATTAGAGTAGGGGAGTGCTTCTTTTTAAAAAGCAGAATGTGTTTCTTGTAAGGTGAGCTAATTTTGGTTTCCCCTTGATAAACGTAGTTGAATCTCATGCAGTTTCTGCTCTTTGAGCAAGAATTCTTTTCTGGTAAGGAAAGTCACTATAATGCTGCCTTTGCCATATACAGCGCAAAGAGCATTGGCGTTTCTTCCCAGCAAGTACAGTGTATGTGATAGAAAAGAAGCTACTGTTCATGTCAGTTTCCTAAGGACAGTTGAACTAGTTATGGCCAGTGTGTGTAGAAAGCATAGTTCTTTTGTTCTGAGCATGCTCAATGTTTTGGCTCTATAGAAAACAAAGTACAGTAGGAGAGTGCTCCTTTCTCAAAAGCAGATTTTATTTCTTGTAAATCGAGCTAGTGTTGGTTTCCCGTTCATAAATGGAGTTGAATCACATGCAGTTTCTGGTCCTACGAGTAAGAGTTCATTTCTGGTAGGGAAAGTCACTAGAGTGCTCCCATTGTCATACACAATAGAAATACCACTGGCGTTTCTTCCCAGAAAGTACAGTGTATGGGATGGAAGAGCAGGTACTGTTCTTTTCAGTTTGCTAATTAGAGTTGAACTAGATATGGCCCGTGTGTAGGAAGTACAGTTCTTTGTTCTGTGCAAGCTCACTGTTCTGGCACTATAGGAAACAAAGTAGAGTAGGGGAGGGCTCCTTTCTCAAAAGCAGAGTGTGTTTCTTGTAAGGCGAGCTAGTGTTGGTTTCCCCTTCATAAATGGAGTTGAATCACATGCAGTTTCTGGTCCTATGAGCAATAGTTCCTTTTTGTTAAGGAAAGTCACTCTTGTGGTCCCATTGCCAAACACAGTGCAAATAGCACTCGCGTCTGTTCACAGCAAGTACAGTGTATGGGACTGAAAAGAAGCTACTGTTCTTGTCAGTTTCCTAAGCAGAGTTGAACCAGATTTGGCTCATGTATGTAGGAAGTCCATTTCTTTTGTTCTGAGCAAGCTCACTGTTCTTGCTCTATAGGAAATACATTAGAGTTGGGAGGTCTTTTTAAAAAGCAGAATGTGTTTCTTGTAATGTGAGGTTATTTTGGTTTCCCCTTGATAAACGTAGTTGAATTACATGAAGTTTCTGGTCTTATGAGCAAGAGTTCTTTTTTGTAAGGAAATTTAATATAATGCTCTCATTGCCATACACAGTGCAAATAGCATTGGCGTTTCTTCCCAGCAAGTACAGTGTATGGGACAGAAGAGAAGCTACTGTTCTTGTCAGTTTCCTAAGCAGAGTAGAACTGATATGGCCTGTGTGTGTTGGAAGCACAGTTCTTTTGTTCTGAGCAAGCTCACTGTTCTGGCTTTGTAGGAAACACAGTAGAATAGGGCAGTGCTCCTTTATCAAAAGCAGAGGGTGTTTCTTGTAAGGTGAACTAATATTGGTTTCCACTTCATAAATAGAGTTGAATCACATGCAATTTCTAGTTCTATGAGCAAGAGTTCTTTTCTGGTAAGGAAAGTCACTATTGTGCTCCCTTAGCCATACACAGTGCAAATAGCCCTCGCATCTGTTCCCAGCAAGTAAATTGTATGCGATGCATGAGAAGCTACAGTTCTTGTCAGTTTCCTAAACAGAGTTGAACTAGATATGACCTGTGTGTGTAGGGAGCACAGTTCTTTGTACTGAGCAAGCTCACAGTTCTGGTTCCATAGGAAACACAGTAGAGTAGGGGATTGCTCATTTCTTAAAATCAGAGTGTGTTTCTTGTAAGGCGAGCTAGTGTTGGTTTGCCCTTCATAAATGGAGTTGAATCACATGCAGTTTCTGGTCCTACTAGCAAGAGTTCTTTTCGGTTAAGGAAAGTCACTAATGTGGTTCCATTGCCAAACACAGTGCAAATAGCACTCGCGTCTGTTCACAGCAAGTACAGTGTATGGGAATGAGGAGAAGCTACTGTTCTTGTCAGTTTCCTAAGCAGAGTTGAACCAGATTTGGCCCATGTTTGTAGGAAACTCAGTTCTTTTCTTCTGAGCAAGCTCACTGTTCTTGCTCTATAGGAAACACATTAGAGTAGGGGAGTCCTACTTTTTAAAAAGTAGAATGTGTTTCTTGTAAGGTTGATGTAATTTTGGTTTCCCCTTGATAAACGTAGTTGAGTCACATGCAGTTTCTGGTATTATGAGCAAGAGTTCTTTTTTGGTAAGGAAAGTTAATATAACGCTCCCATTGCCATACAAAGTGCAAATAGCATTGGCCTTTCTTCCCAGCAAGCACAGTGTATGGGAGCCAACAGAAGCTACTGTTCTTTTCAGTTTCCTAAGCAGAGTAGAACTTATATGGCCTGTGTGTGTTAGAAGCACAGTTCATTTGTTCTGAGCAAGCTCACTGTTTTTGCTCTGTAGGAAACACAGTAGAATAGGGCAGTGCTCCTTTATCAAAAGCAGAGGGTATTTCTTGTAATGTGAACTAGTGTTGGTTTCCACTTCATAAATGGAGTTGAATCACATGCAATTTCTGGTTCTATGAGCAAGAGTTCCTTTCTGGGAAGGAAAGTCACTATTGTGCTCCCATAGCCATACAAAGTGCAAATAGCACTGGCATCTCCTCCCAGCAAGTAAATTGTATGGGATGCAAGAGAAGCGACAGTTCTTGAGAGTTTCCTAAGCAGAGTTGAACTAGATATGGCCTGAGTGTGTAGCAAGTATAGTTCTTTTGTTCTGAGCAAACTCAATCTTCTGGCTCTATAGGAAACACAATAGAGTAGGGGAGTGTTCCTTTTTAAAAAGCCGAATGTTTTTCTTGTAAGGTGAGCTAATTTTTGTTTCCCCTTGATAAACGGAGTTGAATTACAGGCAGTTTCTGGTCTTATGAGCAAGAATTCTTTTTTGCTAAGGAAAGTCACTATTGTGCTCTCATTCCCATACAGAGTGCAAATAGCACTCATGTCTGTTCCCAGCAAGTACAGTGTATGGGAGAGCAGAGATGCTACTGTTCTTGAGAGTTTCCTAAGCAGAGTTGAACTTGATATGGCCTGTGTGTGAAGGAAACACAGTTCTTTTGTTCTCAGCAATCTCACTGTTCTGGCTCTATAGGAAAAAACAGGAGAGTAGGGCAGTGCTCCTTTCTCAAAAGCAAAGTGTGTTTATTGTAAGGCAAGCTAGTGTTAGTTTCTGCTTCATAAATGGAGTGTAATCACATGCAGTTTCTGGTCCTCTAAGCAAGAGTTCTTTTCTGGTAAGGAAAGTCACTATAGCGTTCCCTTTGCCATACACAGTGCACATAGCCCTTGCATCTTTTCCCAGCGAGTAGAGTGTATGGGATGCAGGAGAAGCTACAGTTCTTGTCATTTTCCTAAGCAGAGTTGAACTAGATATGGTGTGTGTTTGCAGTAACCACAGTTCTTTGTTCTGAGCAAGCTCAGTGTTCTGGCTCCATAAGAAACACAGTAGAGTCAGGGAGGGCAACTTTCTCAAAAGCAGAGTGTGTGTCTTGTAAGTCGAGCTAGTGTTGGTTTCCCCTTCATAAATGGAGTTGTATCACATGCATTTTCTGCTCCTATGAGCAAGAGTTCTTTTCTGGAAAGGAAAGTCACTATGTGCTCACATTGCCATACCCAGTACAAATAGCATTGGTGTCTGTTCCCAGCAAGTACAGTGTATGAGACGCAAGAGAAGCAACTGTTCTTCTAAGGTACTTAAGTAGAGTTGAACTAGATATGCCCCGAGTGTGTAGGAAGCACAATTCTTTTGTTCTGAGCAAGCTCACTGTTCTGGCTCTACAGGAAACACTTTAGAGTACGGGAGTACTCCTTTTTAAAAAGCAGAATGTGTTTCTTGTAAGGTGAGGTAATTTTGTTTTCCCCTTGATAAACGTAGTTGAATCGCATGTAGGTTCTGGTCATTGAGCAAGAGTTCTATTCTAGTAAGGAAGTCACTATAATGCTCCCGTTGCCATATACAGTGCAAATAGCATTGGCGTTTCTTCCCAGCAAGTACAGTGTATGTGACAGAAAAGAAGCTACTGTTCTTGTCAGTTTCCTAAGCACAGTTGACTAGATATGGCCCGTGTGTGTAGGAAGCATAGTTCTTTAGTTCTGAGCAAGCTCACTCTTCTGGCTCTATAGGAAACACAGTAGAGTAGGGCAGCGCTCCTTTCTCAAAAGCAGATTGTGTTTCTTGTAAGGCGAGCTAGTATTAGTTTCCAATTCATGAATGGAGTTGAGTAACATGCAGGTTCTGTCCTATGATCAAGAGTTATTTTCTGGTAAGGAAAGTCATCATAGTGCTCCCATTGCCATACACAGTGCAAATAGCATTAGCGAGTGTTCCCAGCAAGCACAGTGTATGGGATGGAAGTGAAGCTGCTGTTCTTGTCAGTTTCCTAAGCAGAGTTGATCTAGATATGGCCAATGTGTTTAGGAAGCACACTTCTTTTGATCTGAGCAAGCTCACTGTTCAGGAAACACAGTAGAGCAGTCCTCCTTTCTCAAAAGCAGAGTGTGTTTCTTGTGAGAAGAGCTTGTGTTTGTTTCCACTTCATAAATGGTGTTGAATCACACGCAGTTTCTGTCCTATGATCAAGAGTTATTTTCTGGTAAGGAAAGTCACTATGGCGCTCCCATTGCCATACACAGTGCAAATAGCCGTAGCGTCTGTTCCCAGTAATTACAGTCTATGGGATGCAAGAGAAGCTACAGTTCTTGTCAGTTTCCTATGCAGAGTTGAACTAGATATGTCCTGAGTTTGTAGGAAGCACAGTTCTGTTGTTCTGAGCAAGTTCACTCTTCTGGATCTTTAGGAAACACAGTAGAGTAGGAGAGTGCTCCTTTATCAAAACCAGAGGGTGTTTCTTGTAATGCGAGCTAGTGTTGGTTTCCACTTCATAAATGGAGTTGAATCACATGCAGTTTCTGGTCCTATGAGCAAGAGTTCTTTTCGAGTAAGGAAAGTCACTATTGTGCTCCCATAGCCATACACAGTGCAAATACCAATCACGTCTGTTCCCAGTAAGTACAGTGTATTGGACAAAAGAGAAGCCATAGTTCTTTACAGTTTACTAAACAGAGTTGAACTACATATGGCCCATGTGTGTAGGAAGCACAGTTCTTTTGTTCTGAGCAAGCTCAGTGTTCTGGCTCCATAGGAAATACAGTAGAGAGGGCAGTGCTCCTTTCTCAAAAGCTGAGTGTGTTTCTTGAAGGGCGAGCTAGTGTTGGTTTCCCCTTCAAAAATGGAATTGAATCACATACAGTTTCTGGTCCTACGAGCAAGAGTTGTTTTCTGGTAAGAGAAGTCACTATTGTGCTGCTATTTTCTTACACAGTTCAAATAGCACTCACGTCTGTTTCCAGCAAATACAGTGTATGGGACTGAAGAGAAGCTACTGTTCTTGTTAGTTTCCTAAGCAGAGTTGAATTAGATATGGCCCATGTGCGTAGGAAACAAAGTTCTTTTGTTCTGAGCAACCTCACAGTTCTGGACCTATAGGAAACACAGTAGAGTAGAAGAGTGCTCCTTTCCCAAAAGCAAAGTGTGTTTCTTGTAATGCAAGATAATTTAGGTTTTCCCTATACAAATAGAGTTGAATCACAAGCAGTTTCTGTTTCTATGAGCAAGAGTTGTTTTCTGGTAGGGAAAATCACCATTGTGCTCCCATTGTCATACACAGTGCAAATAGCTCTCGCGTCTGTTCCGAGGCAGCACAGTGTTTTGGACTGGAAAGAAGCTGTTGTTCTTGTCAGTTTCCTAAGTAGAGTTGAACTAGATATGGCCCTTGTGTGTAGGAAGCATAGTTCTTTTGTTCTGAGCAAGCTCACTGTTCTGGCCCCAAAGGAAACACAGTAGAGAAGAAGAGTGCTCTTTTCTCAAAAGCAGAGTGTGTTTCTTCTAAGGGGAGGTAGTGATTGTTTCCCATTCATAAATGGAGTTGAATCACATGCAGTTTCTGGTCCTACGAGCAAGAGTTGTTTTCTGGTAAGAAAAGTCACTGTTGTGCTCCCATTGCAGTAGACAGTGCAAATTGCTTTCGTGTTTGTTCCCAGCAAGTACAGTGAATTAGAAGGAAGAGAAGCTACTGTTCTTGTCAGTTTCTGAATCAGAGCTTAAGTAGATATGGAACGTGTGTGTATGAAGCACATTTCTTTTGTTATGAGGAAGCTCACTGATTTGACCCTGTTTTAAACACAGTAGAGTAGAAGATAATCCTTTCTTAAAAGCAGAGTATGTTTTTGTAAGGCGAGCTAGTGTTGATTTCCAACACATGAACAGAGTTGAATCACATGCAGGTTCTGGTTCTATGAGCAAGAGATGTTTTCTGGTAAGGAAAGTCACTTTTGTCATACACAGTGCAAATAGCCCTTGCCTCTGTTCCCAGCAAGTGCAGTGTATTGGAAGGAAAAGAAGCTACTGCCCTTTTCAGTTTCCTAAGCAGAGTTTAACTAGATCTGGCCCGTGTGTGTAGGAAGCCCAGTTCTTTATTCTGAGAAAGCTCACTGTTCTGGCCCTATAAAAAACAAGGGAGAAGAGATGAGTGCTCTTTTCTCAAAAGGTGAGCTAGTGTTTGTTTCCCATTCATAAATGGAGTTGAATCACATGCAGTTTCTGGTCATACAAGCAAGAGTTGTTTTCTGGTAAAGAAAGTCACTACTGTATTCCCTTTGCCAAAAAAAAGTGTAAATAACACTAGCATCTTTTCCAAGCAAGTACAGTGTATTGGACTGAAGAGAAGCTACTGTTCTTGCCAGTTTCCTAAGCAGAGTTAAGCTAGATATATCCCGTGTGGGTAAGAAGCACAGTACTTTAGTTCTGAGAAAGCTCACTGTTCTGGCCCTATAGGAAACAGAGTAGAGTAGATGAGTGCTCTTTTCGCAAAAGTAAAGTGCGTTTTTGTAAGCCTAGTTAGTGTTTGTTTCCCATTAAAAAATGGAGTTGAATCACATGACGTTTCTGGTCCTACGAGCAAGAGAACTTTTCTGCTAAGAAGAGTCACTATTGCGCTCCCATTGCCATACACAGTGCAAATAGCACTCGCGTCGGTTCCCAGCAAGTACACTGTATACTGCAAAAGCAGTAGAGTAGAAGAGTGCTCCTTTATCATAAGCAGGGTATGTTTGTTCTAAAGCGAGCTAGTATTAGTTTCCACTACATAAACAGAGTTTAATCAAATGCAGGTTCTGGTCCTAAAAGCAATTTTTTTTTCTGGTAAGGAATGTCACTATTGTGCTCCTATTGCCATACATAGTACAAAGAGCACTCCCCTCTGTTCCCAGCAAGTACAGGGTATTGGATGAAAGAGAAGCTACTGTGCTTGTCGGTTTCCTAAGCAGAGCTGAACAAGATATGGTCCCTGTGTGTAGGAAGCACAGTTCTTTTCTTCTAGCAAGCTCACTGTTCTGGCCCTATAGAAAACACAGTAGAGTAGAAGAGTGCTGTTTTCTCAAAAGCAGAGTGTGTTTCTTGAAAGGTGAGCTACTGTTTGTTTCCCATTCATAAACGGAGTTGAATCAAACGCAGTTTCTGTTCCTAGGAGCAAAAGTTGTTTTCTAGTAAGGAAAGTCTCTATTGCGCTTCCATTGACATACACAGTGCCTATAGCACACACGTCTGTTGACAGCAGGTACAGTATATTGGATAGAATAGAAGCTACTGCTCTTGTCAGTTTCCTAAGAGGTGAAGTAGATATGGTCCATGTGTATAGGTAGCACAGTTCTTTGGTTCTGATCAAGCTCACTGTTCGTGCCCTGTAGAAAACACAGTAGAGTAGAAGAGTGCTCCTTTCTCAAAAGCACAGTGTGTTCCTTGTAAGGCAGACTAGTGTTTGTTTCCCATTCATAAATGGTGTTGAATCACATGCAGTTTCTGGTCCTATGATCAAGAGTTGTTTTCTGAAAAGCAAAGTCAGTATTGTGCTTTCATTGCTTTACACAGTGTAAGTAGCACTCGCGTCTGTTCCCAGCAAGTACGTTGTATTGGACTGAAGAGAAGCAACTGTTCTTGTCAGTTTTGTAAGCAGAGCTGAACTAGACATGGCCCGTATTTTTAGGAAGCACAGTTCTTTTGTTCTTAGCAAGCTCACTGTTCTAGCGGTATAGGAAACAGAGTAGAGAAGAAGAGTGCTCTATTCTCGAAAGAAGAGTGCGTTTCTGTTAAGGAGAGCTAGTGTTTGATTCCTATTCATAAACAGAGTTGAACCACTTGCATTTTCTGGTCCTACACGCAAGAGTTGTTTTCTGGTAAGGAAAGTCACTATTACGTTCCCATTGCCATACACAGTGCAAATAGCACCTGTGACTCTTCCCAGCAAGTACAGTGTATTGGACTGAAGAGAAGCTACTGTTCTTGTTAGTTTTCTAAGCAGAGCTGAACTAGATATTTCCCATGTGTATAGGAAGCACAGTTCTTTTGTTCTGAGCAAGCTCACTGTTCTGGCACTATAGCAAATACAGTAGAGTAGAAGTGTGCTCCTTTATCAAAAGAAGGGTATGTTTGTTGTAAGGTGAGCTAGTATTAGTTTCCACTACATAAACAGCGTTGAATCAAGTGCAGGTTCTGGTCCTACAAGCAAATTTTTTTTTCTGGTAAGGAATGTCACTATTGTGCTCCTATTGCCATAAATAGTACAAAGAGCACTCCCCTCTGTTCCCAGCAAATACAGGGTATTGGACGAAAAAGAAGCTACTGTGCTTGTCGGTTTCCTATGCAGAGCCGAACAAGATATGGCCCCTGTTGTAGGAAGCACAGTTCTTTTGTTCTGAGCAAGCTCACTGTTCTGGCCCTATAGGAAACACAGTAGAGTAGAAGAGTGCTCTTTTCTCAAAAGCAGAGTGTGTTTCCTGTAAGGCGAGCTACTGTTTGTTTCCCATTCATAAACGGAGTTGAATCAAATGTAGTTTCTGTTCCTAGGAGCAAGAGTAGTTTTCTGATAAGAAAAGTCACTATTGCACTTCCATTGACATACACAGTGCCTATAGCATACACGTCTGTCCACAGCAAGTACAGTATATTGGATGGAATAGAAGCTACTGCTCTTGTCAGTTTCCTAAGCAGAGGTGAAATAGATATGGCCCATGTGTGTAGGTAGCACAGTTCTTTTGTTCTGAGAAAGTTCACTATTCTGGCCCTTCAGGAAACACAGTAGAGTAGAAGAGTACTCTTTTCTCAAAAGCAGAGTGTGTTTCTTATCGGGCAAGATATTGTTTGTTTCCAATACATAAACGGAGTTGAATCACATGCAGTTTCTGGTCCTATGATCAAGAAATGTTTCCTGGTAGGGAAAGTCACTATTGCGCTCCCATTGCAATACACAATGCAAATTGCATTCGTGTCTGTTCCTAGCAAGTACAGTGTATTGGAAGGAAGAGAAGCTACTGTTCTTGTCAGTTTCCTAAGCAGAGTTGAACTAGATCTGGCCCATGTGTGTAGGAAGCACAGTTCTTTTGTTTTTAGCAAGCTCACTATTCTGGTCCTACAGGAAACACAGGAGTACTCTTTTCTTGAAAGCAGAGTGTGCTACTTATAAGGTGAGCTAGTGTTGGTTTCCCATTCACAAATGGAGTTGAATCACATGCAGTTTCTGGTCCTACGAGCAAGAGTTGTCTTCTGGTAATGAAAGTCACGGCTGTGCTCCCATTGCAATTCACAGTGGAAATAGCACTCACATATGTTCCCAGCAAGTGCAGTGTATTGGACTGAAGAGAAGCTGCTGTTCTTGTCAGTTTCCTAAGTAGAGTTGAACTAGATATGGCTCATGTGTTCAGGAGCACTGTTCTTTTGTTCTGAGTAAGCTTACTCTTCTGGCACTATAGGAAATACAGTAGAGTAGAAGAGTGTTCCTTTCTCAAATGCAGAGTATGTTTCTTGTAAGGTGAGCTAGTGTTGGATTCCAATACGTAAATGGAGTAGAATCACATGCAGTTTCTGTTACTATGAACAAGTCTTGTTTTTTTCTAAGACATCACTATTGTGCTCCTATTGCCATACACAATGCAAATAGCACTCACCTCTTTTCCCAGGAAGTGCAGGGTATTGGAATGAAGAGAAGCAACTGTTCTTGTTAGTTTCTTAAGCAGAGATGAACTATACATGGCCTGTGTGTTTAGGAAGCACAGTTCTTTGGTTCTGAGCAAGCACACTGTTCAGGCCCTACAAGAAAAAGAGTAGAGTAGAAGAGTGCTCTTTTCTCACAAGCAGAGTGCATTTCTGTTAAGGCGAGCTAGTGGTTGGTTACCATTCATAAGCAGAGTTGAAGCACATGCATTTTCTGGTCCTACACGCAGAGTTGTTTTCTGGTAAGGAAAGTCAATATTGCACTCCCCTTGCCCTACAGAGTGCAAATACAACTCGTGTTTGTTCCCAGCATGTACAGTGTATAGGACGGAAAAAGCTACTGTTCTTGTCAGTTTCCTAAGCAGAGCCGAATGAGATGAGGCCCGTGTGTGTAGGAAGCACAGTTCTTTTGTTCTTAGTAAGCTCACTCATCTTGCCCTATTCAAAAAAGAGTAGGGTAGAAGAGTGCTCTTTTCTCAAAAGCAGAGAATGTTTCTTGTAAGGTGAGAAAGTGTTTGTTTCTACTACATAAATGGAGTTGAATCACATGCAGGTTTTGGTCCTACGAACAAGAGTTGTTTTCTTGTAAGAATGTCAATATTGTGTTCCCACTGCCATTCACAATGCAAATAGCACTCGCCTCTCTTCCCAGCAAGTGCAGTGTATTGGAATGAAGAGAAGCTCCTGTTCTTGTCATTTTCCTAAGCAGAGTTGAACTAGATATGGCACTTGTGTGTAGGAAGCACAGTTCTTTTGATCTGAGCAAGCTCACTGTTCAGGCCATATAGGAAATATAGTAGAGTAGAAGCGTGCTCCTTTCTCAAAAGCGGAATGTGTTTCTTGTAAGGCAAGCTAATATTCGTTACCAGTACATAAACAGAGTTGAATCACATGCAATTTCTGGTTCTATGAACAGGAATTGTTTTCTGGTAAGGAAAGACATTATTGTGCTTCCATTGACATATAGCACTCGCATTTGTTTCCCGCAAGTACAGTGTATTGGACGGAAGAGAAGCTACTGTTTTTGTCAGTTTCCTAAGCAGAGCTGAACGAGATATGGCCCGGGTGTGGAGGAAGCACAGTTCTTTTGTTCTTAGCAAGCTCACTGTTCTGGCTCTGTAGGAAACAGAGTAGAGTAGAAGAGTGCTCCTTTATCAAAAGAAGAGTGTGTTTCTTGCAAGAGGAGCTACAGTTGGTTTCCACTACATAAACAGAGTTGAATCACATGAAGTTTCTCGTCCTACCAGCAAGACTTGTTTTCTAGTAAGGAAAGTCACTATTGTGCTCCCATTGCCATACACAGTGCAAATAGCTCTCGTGTCTCTTCCCAGCAATTACAGTGTATTGCATGGAAGAGAAGCTACTGTTCTTGTCAGTTTCCTAAACAGAGCTGAACTTGATATGGCCCATGTGTGTACGTAGCACAGTTCTTTTGTTCTGAGAAAGTTCACTGTTCTGGCCCTTTGGGAAACACAGTAGAGTGGAATAATGCTCTTTTCTCAAAAGCAGAGTGTGTTTCTTGTAATGCGAGCTAGTATTGGTTTCCACTACATAAACGGAGTTGAATCACATGCAGTTTCTTGTCCTATAGCAAGAATTGTTTTATGGTAAGGAAAGTCACTATTGTGCTTCCATTGCCATACATAGTGCAAATATCACTCGTGTCTGTTCCCAGAAAATACAGAGTATTCCACTGAAGAGAAGCTACTGTTCTTGTCCATTTTGTAAGCAGAGCTGAACTAGATATAACCCATGTGTGTAGGAAGCACAAATCTTTTGTTCTGAGAATGCTCACTCTTCTGGCACTATAGGAAATACAGTAGAGTAGAAGAGTGTTCCTTTCTCAAAAGCAGAGTATGTTTCTTGTAAGGCGAGCTAGTGTTGGTTTCCAATACATAAATGGAGTAGAATCACATGCAGTTTCTGTTACCACGAGCAAGTCTTGTTTTCTTGTAAGGCATGTCACTATTGTGCTCCTATTGCCATACACAATGCAAATAACACTCACCACTTTTCCCAGCAAGTGCAGGGTATTGGAATGAAAAGAAGCAACTGTTGTTGTTAGTTTCCTAAGCAGAGCTGAACTAGATATGGCCCATGTGTTTAGGAAGCACAGTTCTTTGATTCTGAGCAAGCGCACTGTTCAGGCCCTACAAGAAAAAGAGTAGAGTAGAAGAGTGCTCTTTTCTCACAAGCAGAGTGTGTTTCTGTTAAGGTGAACTAGTGTTTGATTCCCATTCATAAGCAGAGTTGAAGCACATGCATTTTCTGGTCCTATGCACAAGAGTTGTTTTCTGGTAAGGAAAGTCACTATTATGCTCCCCTTGCCATACAAAGTGCAAATATAACTCGCATTTGTTCCCAGCATGTACAGTGTATTGGACAGAAGAGAAGCTACTGTTCTTGTCAGTTTCCCAAACTGAGCCGAACGCGATGTGGCCTGTGTGTGTTGGAAGCACAGTTCTTTTGTTCTTAGTGAGCTCACTCATCTTGCCCTATTCGAAAAAGAATAGGGTAGAAGAGTGCTCCTTTCTCAAAAGCAGAGTATGTTTCTTGTAAGGCGAGAAAGTGTTTGTTTCTACTACATAAATGGAGTTGAATCACATGCAGGTTCTGGTCCTACAAGCAAGAGCTGTTTTCTTGTAAGAATGTCAATACTGTGTTCCCACTGCCATTCACAATGCAAATAGCACTCGCCTCACTTCCCAGCAAGTGCAGTGTATTGGAAGGAGGAGAAGATCCTGTTCTTTTCAGATTTCTAAGCAGAGTTGTAGTACATATGGCCCCTGTGTGTAGGTAGCACAGTTCTTTTGTTCTGAACAAGGTATCTCTTCTGTCCCTGTAAGAATCAGAGTAGAGTAGAATAGTGCTCTTTTCAAAAAAAGAGAGTTTGTTTCTTATAAGGTGAGCTAGTGTTGGTTTCCTATTCATAAATAGAGTTGAATAACATGCAGTTTCTGGTCCTACGAGCAAGAGTTGATTTCTGGTAAGGAAAGTCACTATTGTGCTCCAATTGCCATACACAGTGCAAATAAAACGCAGTTTTCTTCCCCGCAAGTGCTGTGTATTGGAAGTAGGAGAAGCTAATGTTATTGTCAGTTTATTAAGCAGAGCTGAACTAGATATCGCCCATGTGTGTAGGAAGCACAGTTGTTTTATTCTGAGCAAGCTCACTGTTTGTGTCCAATAAGAAACAATGTAGAGTAGAAGAGTGCTCCTTTCTCAAAAGCAGAGTGTGTGTCTAGTAAGGCGAGCTAGTGTTGGTTTCCAATACATAAACAGAGTTGAATCACATGCAGTTTCTGGTCCTATGAGCAAGAGTTGTTTTCTGCTAAGAAGAGTCACTAGTGAGCTCCATTTGCCATACACAGTGCAAATAGCACTCGCGTCTGTTCCCAGCAAGTACAGTGTATTGGACTGAAGAGAAGCTACTGTTCTTGTCAGTTTCCTAAGCAGAGTTGAACTAGATATGGCCCGTGTGTAGGAAGCACAGTTCTTTTGTTCTGAGCAACCTCACTTTTCTGGCCCTATAGGAAACAGACTTAGAGTAAAAGAGTGCACCATTCTCAAAAGCAGAGTGTGTTTCTTGTAAGGTGGGCTATTGTTGGTTTCCACTACATAAATGGAGTTTAATCACAAGCAGTTTCTGGTCCTACGATCAAGAGTTTTTTTCTGATAAGGAAAGTCACTATTGCACTCCCATTGCAATAACAGTGCAAATTGCATTCGTGTCTGTTCCCAGCAAGTACAGTGTACTGGAAGGAAGAGAAGGTACTGTTCTTGTCAGTTTCCTAAGTATAGTTGATATGGCCCATGTGTGTAGGAAGCACAGTTCTTTTGTTTTTAGCAAGCTCACTATTCTGGCCCTACAGGAAACACGGTACAGTAGAAGAGTACTCTTCTCGATAGCAGAGTGCGTTTCTTGTAAGGTGAGGTAGTGTTGGTTTCCCATTCATAAACAGAGTTGAATCACATGCAGTTTCTCGTCCTATGACCAAGAGTTGTTTTCTGGTAAGGAAAGTCACTGCTGTGCTCCCATTGCAATTCACAGTGGAAATAGCACTCGCGTCTGTTCCCAGCAACTACAGTGTATTGGACTGAAGAGAAGCTACTGTTCTTTTCAGTTTCCTAAGCAGAGTTGAACTAGATATGGCCCATGTGTTCAGGAGCACAGTTCTTTTGTTCTGAGCAAGCTCACTGTTCTGGCCCTATAGGAAAAAGAGATGAGTAGAAGAGTGCTCTTTTCTCAAAAACATAGTGTGTTCTTGTAAGGCAAGCTTGTGTTTGTTTCCCATTCATAAACGGAGTTTAAGCACATGCAGTTTCTGGTCCGAAAAGCAACAGTTGTTTTCTGGTATGGAAAGTCACTATTGTGTTCCCATTTCCATACATAGGGCAAATAGCAAACTTGTCTGTTCCCAGCAAGTATAGTGTATTGGACTGAAGAGAAGAAACAGTTCTTTTCATTTTCCAAAGGAGAGCTGATCTAGATACTACCAATGTTTCTGGAAACCCAGTCCTTTTGTTCTGAGCAAGCTCACTGATCTGGCCCTATAGGAAACACATTAGAGTAGAAGAGTGCTCCTTTCTCAAAAGCAGATTATGTTTCTTGTAAGGCAAGCTAGTGTTGGTTTCCATTAAATAAACAGGGTTGAATCATATCCAGGTTCTGTTCCTAAGAACAAGAGTTGTTTTCTGGTAAGGAAAGTCACTATTGGGCTCCCATTGCATTACACAGTGCAAATAGCACTTGCCTCTGTTCCCAGAAAGTGCAGTGTATTGGATGGAGGAGAAGCTACTGTTCTTGTTAGTTTCCTAAGCAGAGCTGAACTACATATTTCCCATGTGTATAGGAAGCACAGTTCTTTTGTTATGAGCAAGCTCACTGTTCTGGCACTATAGAAAATACAGTAGAGTAGAAGAGTGCTCCTTTAACAAAAGCAAGGTTTGTTTGTTGTAAGGCGAGCTAGTATTAGTTTCCACTACATAAACAGAGTTGAATCAAATGCAGGTTCTTTTCCTACAAGCAATAGTTTTTTTCTGGTAAGGAATGTCTCTATTGTGCTCAGATAGCCATACATAGTACAAAGAGCACTCCCCTCTGTTCCCAGCAAGTACAGGGTATTGGACAAAAGAGAAGCTACTGTGCTCGTCAGTTTCCTAAGCAGAGCCAAACAAGATATGGCCCCTGTGTGTAGGAAGCACAGTTATTTTCTTCTAAGCAAGCTCACTGTTCTGGCCCAATAGGAAACACCGTAGAGTAGAAGAGTGCTCTTTTCTCAAAACCAGAGTGTGTTTCTTGTAAGGCGAGCTACTGTTTGTTTCCCATTCATAAACGGAGTTGAATTAAACGCAGTTTCTGTTCTAGGAGCAAGAGTTGTTTTCTGGTAAGGAAAGTCACTATTGCACTCCCATTGAAATACACAGTGCATATAGCACACACGTATGTTCACAGCAAGTACAGTATATTGTATGGAATAGAAGCTACTGCTTTTGTCAGTTTCCTAATCAGAGCTGAACTAGATATGGCCCATGTGTGTAGTTACTACAGTTTTTTTGTTCTGAAAATGTTCACTGTTCTGGCTCTTTAGGAAACACAGTAGAGTAGAAGAGTGCTCTTTTCTCAAAAGCAGAGTGTGTTTCTTATAACGCGAGCTAGTGTTGGTTTCCACTACATAAACGGAATTGAAGCACTTGCAGTTTTGGGTCCTACGAGCAGGAATTGTTTTCTGGTAAGGAAAGTCAGTATTGTGCTCCCATTGCCATACACAGTGCATGTAGCTCTTGCGTCTGTTCATAGCAAGTATAGTGCATTGGACTGAGGAGAAGCTACTGTTCTCATCAGTTTCCTATGCAAATTCAAATGAGATGTGGCCAATGTGTGTAGGAAGCACAGTTCTTTTCTTCTGAGCAAGCTCACTATTCTGGCCCTATAGGAAAAACGGTAGAGTAGAAGGGTGCACCTTTCTGAAAAGCAGAGTGTGTTTCTTGCAAGGTGAGGTACTTTTGGTTTCCCATTCATAAATGGAGTTAAATCAAATGCAGTTTCTGTTCCTAGGAGTAAGAATTGTTTTCTGTTAAGGAAAGTCACTATTGCCCTCCCATTGACGTACACAGTGCATATAGCACTCACGTCTGTTCAGAGCAAGTACAGTATATTGGATGGAATAGAAGCTACTGCTCCTGTCAGTTTTTTAAACAGAGCTGAACTAGATATGGCCCATGTGTTTAGGCAGCACAGTTCATTTGTTCTGAGAAATTTCACTGTTCTGGCCCTTTAGGAAACACAGTAGAGAAGAAGAGTGCTCTTTTCTCAAAAGCAGAGTGGGTTTCTTGTAAGGTGAGCTAGTGTTGTTTTCCACTACATAAACAGATTTGAATCTCTTGCAGTTTCTGGTCCTATGAGCAAGAGTTGTTTTTTCGTAAAAACAAAAGTCACTATTGTGCTCCCAATGCCATTCACAGTGCAAATATGACTCGCGTCTGTTCCCAGCAATTACAGGGTATTGGACTGAAGAGAAGTTACTGTTCTTGTCAGTTTACTAAGCAGAGATGAATTAGATGTGGCTCTTGTTTGTAGGAAGCACAGTTCCTTTGTTCTGAGCAAGCTCACTGTTCTTGCCCTATAGAAAACACTGTAGAGTAGAAGAGTGCTCTTTCTCAAAGGTAGAGTGTGTTTCTAGTAAAGCAATCTAGTGTCAATTTCCACTACATAAATGGAGTTGAATCAAATGCTGTTTCTGTTCCAGTTATCGAGAGTTGTTTTCTGGTAAGGAAAGTCACCATTGCACTCCCTCAGCCATATACTGTGCAAATACCACTTGCATCTGTTCCCAGCAACTACAGTGTATTGGATGGAATAGAAGCTACTGTTCTTGTCAGTTTCTTAAGCAGAGCTGAAATAGGTATGGCCCATGTGCGTAGGAAGCACAGTTCTTTTATTCTGAGCAAGCTCACTTTTCGTGCCCTATAGGAATCACAGTAGAGTAGAGGAGTGCTCCTTTCTCAAAAAGCAGAGTTTGTTTTGTGTAAGGCGAGCTAGTGTTGGTTTCCCCTGCATAAACGGAGTTAAATAACAGGCAGTTTCTGCTTCTACAAGCAAGAGTTGTTTTCTGGTAAGGAAAGTCACTATTGCGATCCCATTGTCGTACACAGTACAAATAGCACTCGCGTCTGTTCCCAGGAAGTACAGTGTATTGGACTGAAGAGAAGCTACTGTTCTTGTCAGTTTCCTAAGCAGACCTGGACTAGATTAGGCCAATGTGTATAGGAAACACAATTCTTTTGTTCTGAGCAAGCTCACTGTTCTAGCCCTATAGTAAACATGGTAGAGTAGAAGGGTCCACCTTTCTGAAAAGCAGAATGCGTTTCTTGTAAGGCCAGCTACTGTTTGTTTCTCATTCATAAACGGAGTTGAATCCCAAGCAATATCTGGTCCTGCGAGTAAGAGTTCTTTTCTGTTAAGGAAAGTCACTAATTTGCTCCCATTGCTATTCTTAGGGCAAATTGCACTCGTGTCTCTTCACAGCAAGTACAGTGTATTGGACAGAAGGGAAAGTCCTGTTCTTGTCAGTTTCCTAAGCAGAGCTGAACTAGATATGGCCCATGTGTATAAGAAGTACAGTTTTTTTGTTCTGAGCAAGCTCACTGTTCTGGCTCTATAGGAAATGCAGCAGAATAGAAGAATGCTCCTTTATTAAAAGCAGGGTATGTATGTTGTAAGGTGAGCTAGTATTAGTTTCCACTACATAAACAGAGTTGAATCACATGCATGACATAATCCTACGAGCAATAGTTGTTTTCTGGTAATGAAGGTCACTACTGTGCTCCCATTGCCATACTCAGTGCAAATAGCACTCACCTCTGTTCCCAGCAAGTACAGGGCAATGTAATGAAGAGAAGCAACAGTTATTGTCTTTTTTTAAGAAGAGCTGAACTAGATATGGCCCATGTGTGTAGTAAGCACATTTCTTTTATTCTGAGCAAGGTCACTGTTTGTACCCTATAGAAAACACAGTAAAGTAGAACAGTGTTACTTTTCAAAAGCAGAGTGTGTTTCTTGTAAGGCAAGCTAGTGTTGGCTTCCACTACAAAAACAGAGTTGAATTACATGTGGTTTCTTGTCCACCGAGCAAGTGTTGTTTTCTGATTAGAAAGTCACTATTGTGCTCCCTTTGCCATACACAGTGCAAATAGCACTCGCGTCTGTTCCCAGCAAGTACAGTGTATTGGACTGAAGAATAGCTACTGTTCTTGTCAGTTTCCTAAGCAGAGTTGAACTAGATATGGCCCATGTTTAGAAAACGCAATTCTTTTGTTCTCAGCAATCTCACTGTTCTGGTCCTATAGGAAATAGTGTAGAGTGGAAGTGTGCTCTTTTCTCAAAAGCAGAGTGTGTTTCTTGTAAGGCGAGCTAGTGTTGGTTTTCACTACATAAACGGATTTGAATCCCATGCAGTTTCTTTTCCTATGAGCAAGAGTTGTTTTCTGGTTAGGAAAGTCAGTACTGTGCTCCCATTGCCAAACACAGTGTATATAGCATTTGCGTCTGTTCCCAGCAAATATAATGTATTGGACTGAAGAGAAGATAAGGTTCTTGTCAGTTTCCTATGTGGAGCCAAAAGAGATATGGCTTATGTGTGTAGGAAGCACAGTTCTTTTGTTCTTATGAAACTCACTGTCTTGCCCTATAAGAAACAGAATAGGGTAGAAGAGTGCTCCTTTCTCAAAAGCAGAGTGTGTTTCTTGTAAGGCAAGCTAGTGTTTGTTACCTATACACAAACGGAGTTGAATCACATGCATTCTCTGGTCCTATGCTCAAGAGTTGTTTTCTGGTAAGGAAAGTCACTACTGCCATCCCTTTACCTTACACAGTGCAAATAGTACTCGCGTCTTTTCTTAGCAAGCACAGTGTATTGGACTGAAGAGAAGCTACTGTTCTTGTCCGTTTCCGAAGCAGAGCTGGTGTAGAAATGGCCAATGTGTGTAGGAAGCACAGTTTTTTTGTTCTGAGCAAGCTCACTGTTCTTGCTCTATAGGAAACAGAGTAGAGTAGAAGAGAGCTCTTTTCTCAAAAGCAGAGTGAATTACTTGTAAGGCGAGCTAGTGTTGTTTTCCCATTCATAAACAGAGTTGAATCACATGCAGTTTCTGGTCCTATGAGCAAGAGTTTTTTTCTCGCAAGGAAAGTCACTATTGCGCTCCCATTTTCATACACAGTGCAAATAGCACTGGAGTCTATTTCAGCAAGTACAGTGTATTTGACGGAAGAGAAGCTACTGTTCTTGTCAGTTTCCTATGCAGAACTGAACTAGATATGGCCCATGTGCGTAGGACGAACAGTTCTTTTGTTCTTAGCAATCTCTCTGTTCTGGCCCTATAGGAAATAGAGTAGAGTAGAAGACTGCACTTTTCTCAAAAGCAGAGTGTGTTTCTTGCAAGAAGAGCTAGTGTTTTTTTCCCACTCATAAAATGAGTTGAATCACATGCAGTTTCTGCTCCTACGGCAAGAGTTTTTTTCTGGTAAGGAAAGTCACTATTGTGCTCCAATTGTCATATACAATGCAAATAGCACTTGTGTCTCTTCCCGGCATGTACAGTGTAATGGTCTGAAGATAAGCTACTGTTCTTTACAGTTTCCTAAAGAGAGTTGAACTAGGTATGGCCCGTGTATAGGAAGCACAGTACTTTGTTCTGAGCCAGCTCATTGTTCGTGCAGTGTAGGAAACCCAGTAGAGTAGAAGTGTGCCCCATTCTGAAAAGCAGAGTGTGTTTCTTGTAAGGAAAGCCAGTGTTTGTTTCCCATTCATAAATGGAGTTGAATCACATGCAGTTTCTGGTCCTATGAGCAAGATTTTCTTTCTGGTAAGGAAAATCACTGCTGCACTGCCTTTTATATACAAAGTACAAATTGTACTCGCATCTTTTCCCAGCAAGTACAGTGTATTGGACTGAAGAGACGCTATTGTTTTTGTCAGTTTCCTAAGGAGAGTTGAACTAGATATGGCCTAAGTGTGTAAGAAGCACAGTTCTTTTTTCTGAGCAAGCTCACTGTTCAGACCCTATAGGAAACAGAGTAGAGTAGAAGACTGCTCTTTTCTCAAAAGCAGAGTGTGCTTCTTTTAAGGTTAGCTAGTGTTTGTTTCACATTCATAATCCAAGTTGAATCACATGAAACTTCTGCTCCTATCAGCAAGAGTTGTTTTCTGGTAAGGAAGTCACTGCTGTACCCCCTTTGCCATATACAGTGCAAATAACTCTTGCGTTTGTTCCCAGCAAGAACAGTGTATTGGACTGAAGAGAAGCTACTGTTCTTGTTAGTTTCCTAAGCAGACGTGAACTAGATATGGCCCATGTGTGTAGGAAGCACAGTTCTTTTGTTCTGAGCAAGCTCACATTTCTGGCCCTATAGGAAACACAGGAGAGTAGAAGAGTGCTCTTTTCTCAAAAGCAGAGTGTGTTTCTTGTAAGGCGAGCTAGCGTTTGTTTCCCAGTCCTAAACGGAGTTGAATGACATGCAGTTTCTGGTCCTACGAGCAAGAGTTGTTTTCTGCTAAGAAGAGTCACTATTGCGCTCCCATTGCCATACACAGTGCAAATAGCACTCGCGTCTGTTCCCAGCAAGTACAGTGCATTGGACTGAAGAGAAGCTACTGTTCTTGTCAGTTTCCTAAGCAGAGTTGAACTAGATATGGCCCGTGTGTGTAGGAAGCACAGTTCTTTTGTTCTGAGCAAGCTCACTGTTCTGGTCCTATAGGAAACACAGGAGAGTAGAAGAGTGCTCTTTTCTCAAAAGCAGAGTGTGTTTCTTGTAAGGCGAGCTAGGGTTTGTTTCCCAGTCCTAAACGGAGTTGAATGACATGCAGTTTCTGGTCCTATGAGCAAGAATTGTTTTCTGGTAAGGAACGTCACTATTGTCCTCCCTTTGCCATATACAGTGCAAATAGCTCTCACATCTGTTCCCAGCAAGTACAGTGTATTGGACTGAAGAGAAGCTACTGTCCTTGTCAGTTTCCTAAGCAGTGTTGAACTAGATATGGCCCTTGGGTGTATTAAGCACAGTTCTTTTGTTCTGAGCAAGCTCACTGTTTTAGCCTTATAGGAAACAGAGTAGCATAGAACAGTGCTCTTTTCTCAAAAGCAGAGTGTGTTTCTTGTAAGGTGAGCTAGTGCTTGTTTCCCATTCATAAAAGAAGCTTAATCACATGCACTTTCTGGGCCTACCAGCATTAGTTGTTTTCTGGTAAGGAAAGTCAATATTTGGCTCCCATTGCCTTACACAGTGCAAATAGCACTCGCGTCTGTTCCCAGCAAGTACTGTCTATTGAACGGAAGAGAAACTACTGTTCTTGTGAGTTTCCATAGCAGAGCTGAACTAGATATGGCCCATGTGTGTAGGAAGCACAGTTCTTTTGTTCTGAGCTAGCTCACTCTTCTGGCCCTATAGGAAACAAAGTAGAGTAGAAGTGTGCTCTTTTCACAAAAGCAGAGTGTGTTTCTTGTAAGGCGATCTAGTGTTGGTTTCCACTACACAAATGGAATTGAATCACTTGTAGTTTCTGCTCCTACGATTAAGAGTTGTTTTCTGGTAAGGAAAGTCACTATTGTGCTCCCATTGTCATACACAGTGCAAATAGCACTCACGTCTGTTCCCAGCAAGTACAGTGTATTGGACTGAAGAGAAGCTACTGTTTTTGACATTTTCATAGGTAGAGTTGAAGTAGATATGTCCCGTTCGTGTAGGAATCACAGTTCTTTTGTTCTGAACATGCTCACTGTTTTCGTCCTATAAGAAATAGAGTAGAGTCGAAGTATGCTGCTTTTTCTAAAGTCGAGTGTGTTTCTTGTAAGCCGAGGTAGTGTTGTTTTCCACTACATAAACGAGTTGAATCACATGCAGTTTCTGGTCCTACAATCAAGAGTTGATTTCTGTATGGAAAGTCACTATTGCACTCCCATTGCCATACTTAGTGCAAATAACACTCATGTCTGTTTCCAGCAAGTACAGTGTATTGTTCTGAAGATATTCAACTGTTCTTGTCAGTTTCTTAAGCAGAACTGAAGTAGATATGGCCCATGTGCAGGAAGCACAGCCTTTTGTTCTGAGAAAGTTCACTGTAGGAAAGAGAGTAGGGTAGATGAGTGCTCTTTTCTCAAAAGCAGAGTGTGTTACTTGTAAGGCGAGCTAGCATTTGTTTCCCATTCATAAACTGAGTTGAATCCCATGCAGTTTCTGGTCCTCCAAGCAAGAGTTGTTTTCTGCTAAGAAGAGTCACTATTGTGCTCCCATTGCCATACACAGTGCCAAGAGCACTCACGTCTGTTCCCAGCAAGTACAGTGTATTGAACTGAAGAGAAGCTACTGTTCTTGTCAGTTTCCTAAGCAGAGTTGAACTAGATATGGCCCGTGTGTGTAGGAAGCACAGTTATTTTGTTCTGAGCAAGCTCACTGTTCTGGCCCTATAGGAAACACAGGAGAGTAGAGGAGTGCTCTTTTCTCAAAAGCAGAGTGTGTTTCTTGTAAGGTGATCTAGCATTTGTTTCCCAGTCCTAAACGGAGTTGAATCCCATGCAGTTTCTTGTCCTATGAGCAAGAGTTGTTTTCTGGTAAGGAAAGTCACTATTGCGCTCCCTTTGCCATACACAGTGGAAATAGCACTCGCGTCTCTTCCCAGCAACTACATTGTATTGGACTGAAGAGAAGCTACTGTTCTGATCAGTTTCTTATGCAGAGCTGAAGTTGGTATGGCCCCTGTAGGAAGCACAGTTCTTTTCTTCTGAGCAAACTCACTGTTCTGGCCCTATAGGAAACACAGGAGAGTAGAAGAGTGCTCTTTTCTCCAAAGCAGAGTGTGTTTCTTGTAAGGCGAGCTAGCGTTTGTTTCCCAGTCCTAAACGGAGTTGAATCCCATGCAGTTTCTGGTCCTCTGAGCAAGAGTTGTTTTCTGCTAAGAAGAGTCACTATTGCGCTCCCATTGCCATACACAGTGCCAATAGCACTCGCGTCTGTTCCCAGCAAGTACAGTGTATTGGCGTGAAGAGAAGCTACTGTTCTTGTCAGTTTCCTAAGCAGAGTTGAACTAGATATGGCCCGTGTGTGTAGGAAGCACAGCTCATTTTTTCTGAGCAAGCTCACTGTTCTGGCCCTATAGGAAACACAGGAGAGTAGAAGATTGGTCTTTTCTCAAAAGCAGAATGCGTTTCTTGTAAGGCGAGCTAGCGTTTGTTTCCCATTCCTAAACGAAGTTGAATGACATGCAGTTTCTGGTCCTATGAGCAAGACTTGTTTTCTGCTAAGTAGAGTCACTATTGGGCTCCCATTGCCATACACAGTGCAAATAGCACTCGCGTCTGTTCCCAGCAACTACAGTGTATTGGACTGAAGAGAAGCTACTGTTCTGATCAGTTTCTTATGCAGAGCTGAAGTAGGTATGGCCCGTGTGTAGGAAGCACAGTTCTTTTGTTCTGAGCAAGCTCACTGTTCTGGCCCTATAGGAAACACAGGAGAGTAGAAGAGTGCCCTTTTCTCAAAAGCAGACTGTGTTTCTTGTAAGGCGAGCTAGGGTTTGTTTCCCAGTCCTAAACGGAGTTGAATCCCATGCAGTTTCTGGTCCTCCGAGCAAGAGTTGTTTTCTGCTAAGAAGAGTCACTATTGCGCTCCCATTGCCATACACAGTGCCAATAGCACTCGGGTCAGTTCCCAGCAAGTACAGTGTATTGGACAGAAGAGAAGCTACTGTTCTTGTCAGTTTCCTAAGCAGAGTTGAACTAGATATGGCTCGTGTGTGTAGGAAGCACAGTTCTTTTGTTCTGAGCAAGCTCACTGTTCTGGCCCTATAGGAAACACAGGGGAGTAGAAGAGTGCTCTTTTCTCAAAAGCAGAATGCGTTTCTTGTAAGGTGAGCTAGCATTTGTTTCCCAGTCCTAAACGGAGTTGAATGACATGCAGTTTCTGGTCCTACGAGCAAGAGTTGTTTTCTTCTAAGAAGAGTCACTATTGTGCTCCCATTGACATACACAGTGCAAATAGCATTCGCGTCTGTTCCCAGCAAGTACAGTGTACTGGAGTGAAGAGAAGCTACTGTTCTTGTTAGTTTCCTAAGCAGAGTTGAACTAGATATGGCCCGTGTGTGTAGGAAGCACAGTTCATTTTTTCTGAGCAAGCTCACTGTTCTGGCCTTATAGGAAACACAGGAGAGTAGAAGAGTGCTCTTTTCTCAAAAGCAGAGTGTGTTTCTTGTAAGACAAGCTAGGGTTTGTTTCCCTGTCCTAAACGGAGTTGAATCCCATGCAGTTTCTGGTCCTACGAGCAAGAGTTGTTTTCTGCTAAGAAGAGTCACTATTGTGCTCCCATTGCCATACACAGTGCAAATAGCACTCGCGTCTGTTCCCAGCAAGTACAGTGTATTGGACTGAAGAGAAGCTACTGTTCTTGTCAGTTTCCTAAGCAGAGTTGAACTAGATATGGCCCGTGTGTGTAGGTAGCACAGTTCTTTTGTTCTGAGCAAGCTCACTGTTCTGGCCCTATAGGAAACACAGGAGAGTAGAAGAGTGCTCTTTTCTCAAAAGCAGAATGCGTTCCTTGTAAGGCGAGCTAGCGTTTGTTTCCCAGTCCTAAATAGAGTTGAATGACATGCAGTTTCTGGTCCTACTAGCAAGACTTGTTTTCTGCTAAGAAGAGTCACTATTGCGCTCCCATTGCCATACACAGTGCCAATAGCACTCGCGTCTGTTCCCAGCAAGTACAGTGTATTGGACTGAAGAGAAGCTACTGTTCTTGTCAGTTTCCTAAGCAGAGTTGAACTAGATATGGCCCGTGTGTGTAGGAAGCACAGTTCGTTTGTTCTGAGCAAGCTCAGTGTTCTTGCCATATAGGAAACACAGGAGAGTAGAAGAGTACTCTTTTCTCAAAAGCAGAGTGTGTTTCTTGTAAGGCGAGCTAGCGTTTGTTTCCCAGTCCTAAATGGAGTTGAATGACATGCAGTTTCTGGTCCTGTGACCAAGAGTTGTTTTCTGCTAAGAAGAGTCACTATTGCGCTCCCATTGCCATAAACAGTGCAAATAGCACTCGCGTCTGTTCCCAGCAACTACAGTGTATTGGACTGAAGAGAAGCTACTGTTCTGATCAGTTTCATATGCAGAGCTGAAGTAGGTATGGCCCGTGTGTATGAAGCACAGTTCTTTTGTTCTGAGCAAGCTCACTGTTCTGGCCCTATAGGAAACACAGGAGAGTAGAAGAGTGCTCTTTTCTCAAAAGCAGAGTGTGTTGCTTGTCAGGCGAGCTAGCGTTTGTTTCCAAGTCCTAAACAGAGTTGAATG